>NW_024103763.1:622500-675000 GCF_003945595.2 Pipra filicauda | reverse complement strand
AGAAATACATAGATGCTTTGAACAATGAGCTAGCTATTATAAAAATTAATTTGCTGCTTGAGACAGCTTCTCTGGTTAGCTGTACCATGTATAAACTTACTAATTGTTGGCTGCACAAGTTTAAATCCACAACTCCCTCAACTTACTGGAAAAATATAAAAATTGAACTTGCAGTTTTCCCTTGTACTTGTGTAGACCTGAACAAGAGAATTGACAGTTCTTTACTGAATACATTCAGTGCCTCACCTTACAAAGAGTTATTGATGACCTAATGTAGATAATATAGTCTTGAAGCCTTGTGAAGAAATGATGTATTCAAGATGACATCCTTTCAGGAGACAGTTTCCATTGCAGAATCATACAGTGGAATGGAGGTAAAATTGAGTGGGATATATAAATTTGGTGAATAAAAGATGAAAGGTTGTAATGAAAAGACAATGAAAAAAAGTGTCTGCTGTGAAAGCTGTAAGACTGTGGGTAATACTAAACTTTTCCAACTGGCTGTTCTTGACTGCATTGTACTTGACATCTGTGCACTCATCAAGCACCAAGCAAGAGTCTTGGTTTTATCAGGAAGATGAAAATTCCTAAAGAGTTTCCTTGTGGAGAACAGAAGGCAAACTGTGTGTCATGGTTTGAGATAGTCCCAAAATCCAATTCCCTAGCTCCATTCCCCCTCCCACATCTCAACCTAATGTGAGATGGGTTTTTCCAGACAAAACACACCAGGCTCAAAGTGGGGGAAAGGGAATACATTACAATGACTGTACAAATAAATATAACATCACATTATACACACGATCACAACTATCTCTACCATGACTTATAGTATTTACAATGGATCAGATCTATTCTCCCCTCCAAATAAAAGTCCAGGAGGGAAAGAAGGACAGATCCCTTCCAGTCCTTAAGCAGCAGCATCTTCTAAGGCAGCAGGTTTCTTCTCCTCATCTCATGCATGCAGCAGCTGTGGCTGGCTTTCTGCCAGCACTCACGAGGGAGGTATCCAAGCTCCCTCGGCCCCCTTGACGCAGGCAAAGGGGTCTTCCGTGGCCTTCGTAACCCCAGACAAGGTCATTTCACCACGTCATATCACGAAGACACAGGGGGGTCTTCGTGACGGTCTGGTATCTCTTGCAGGGCCTCTGTGCCCTGTCTCTCAGGCTGCCACCGTGGCAGCAGTGTAAGGGGGGAAGCCAAGGTCAACTCCCCCCGCATTCCATCCGGCCGTCCCGGTCCAGCTCCAGGACACTCTGAGCTTCTCAGCTCCTCTCTCTCTCCGGTGCTGCATGTCTAAAACTCTTCTCCTTAGTAGGAGTCCATCTCCCTCTTTTCTCAGAGGGATCTCAAAGGAGTTTGGGGGGCTGGTACAGTCTTACCCCCAGAACTCGTCTCTCAGCTGCTGGCTCTCTTTTTTTCCCGGCTCTCCTTCCAGGAGTCCTTTCTCTGGTGCTGCATGTTGCTCCTGCTGCTCCTCCGGTTCAGGTCTTATCTCTGGCTCTCTGCCACCGTTTCTCTGGTCAGCGTCGGCTGCTGCTCTGCGCCCATGGAGAAAACATCTCCCGGCATAACTACAGGCACCTAGCCCAGCTTTATGCTGCTCCAGGTCCCTGCAGCCCCCAGCCAGGGGCTGGAAAGCCCCAGAGGGCCCAAGGGGCTCAGAGCCCCTTCCTTGTGGCTCTACAACATGGCCACCTCTCCTACAACCAAAACTACAACTCATCTCTTCCAGTGAGCTTGTGATATGTTTACATTTTTGCAGGAGCGCCCATTGGACAGAACTTCAAAACTTCCAGGGGTTTCCACCCCTTGGGGTCTACCACTTTACTTAGCCTCTGGGGGAAAACAAGGTCCAAACCACTACACTGTGGTATTTCTGAAGAATTCTCTTGTTAGCCTTTGACTGAAGTGTACCCTTACTGCCTTGATGTCTGTTGTAGACCTGATCTCTACATGAGCAGGCTTGTGTTTGTATGTCAGGGTTGCCATACCTGTGAAAATCAGCTGCCTTGCTGTGCAGAACTGGTGTGAGCTTTTAATTATATGAGATTTAGGAAAATCATAATTTTGTAAGGATAAAGTTACAAGAGTATAAAACAATAACAGTGATTATTGACTTTGTGTTTTGCAGCAAGTGCATTTCATTAGGTGCTCTTGTGGTTCTGTCTAGCCTACAAAGACGGATAATTAGGCAATCCAACTTTTCCTAGGCCAGAAGTTTTTCCTTTTACTTTTTCTAAATACGTTTTTCAATTTACTTTTTTTAAGTATAGTTACTAAATCCTCTGAGAGCAACTGCTCGGGGCAGTCTTTTCTGTCTCTACTCAGATCACGGGAATGTCCTCTTCCTTGTTCATCTTTTTATTCCCTGTAATTTAGGTGTTGGGGTTCTGCATGATACTGTAAAGGATAAGGTAATTTTTTTCCAGCCTTACTTATTTAAGATCACATGATTGACATTTTTATTGCATGCATGTATGAGGTTGATTTTTTTGGTTTTGCTGTCTTTTACATCTCAGTAATAGACTTTACTAGCTTAACAATTTAAATGTCTTGATTATTCATAATTTATGTTCCCTGTAAGATTCATTGTGTTTTGCTTCCTACAAGCTTTTTATACGTGAGACACTTTTTTTTTTTTTAGCGGGAAAAGTTTGGTGATGCATTTGAGAGTGGAGTGCATAGAGAGTGGATGCATTTGAGAGTGGGTCCCTGCTACAGCATTAGCACACTAAAAGTGTTGTGAAGGAGGAGCTCCAAGGAGAGTATCATGCCTGTTAATGCTTTTATTTTGTTGAATCAGTTCTGAATTATTCAGAACTACATATCATGACAAGCAGTCTGCTTAGCTGCCTATTTTTGGGTTACTGAAACCTAGGTTCTTCCTCTACTTTTATTCTTTCATGAGGCAGATTTGGCTGGCGTCTAAAATTGCGTATTCGAAGGATGGCAGAGAACATCACTGTGCAGTTTCAACATGGGACTGTTTGGTATCTGATGAAAAATAATGTGGTTGCTCAGAAAGAGAATGAAATTCAATTAGCAGAGATTGTGAGCACAGATAAGTAACTCAGAGGATGAGGAGTGAGTCTTTGCAACTAATTTTTTAAGTTGCTAGAAAAAATTAGCAAGCTTTCTGTTGTGATTGGGCTGCTTTGGTATGTAGATAAATGGTGGTGGTATTTATTCTAATGCCAGGGTTGGCAATATATGACAAAGTCTGAGGTTTCTCCTTTTGTCTTGAATTTTAGTAGACATCAGCTCCTTCTATTAGCAGTGTTATATCTGATAAAGGTCACCTCTTTGAATGGCATTGAGTGCTTTTGAGAGCAATACAACAATTTTATCTGACCTGCCCAGTTTCAGCAGATGTTTTTACGAGCATTGCACCGTGACCATGAACCATCTTACTGAAGTTCAACTCAAATGTTGCTAATTCTAACTGAAAAGTTTCTGAAATGTCTGTCCTGTTAGAGAAATTCTGTGCTCTCCTCTTTCCTGTTGCTTTGGGTTGTCTTGATATGGCACTGCTGCAGGTTCGGGAAAAAGAGGAGGAAGTCACGTGGGAAAGCTGCTCAACTTTCTACACTCAGAGGCCATCCTCTTTTCTTTCTCAGTTTTTCTGCTAGATGGATTCTCACCTTTGAAACATACAGGAATGCATAGCTTGAATGTTTGTGTAGCTTTATACTGCAATACCTCTGTTCTGTCTGATCTCTAGAAATGAGGGAAAACTTTCTGATAAGACTTCTTAACTCTTAGGATTGTTTCTTTATGGTAAGAAGGTTTGTCTTGTATCATTGTCTTTCTCATTAAGGCATCTCAAGTTCAGAATGTTAAATTTGTTCAGATGTTATATTTGTTGATTACACATTTCAACTTCACTTGGGGACAGAGAGTCCAATATTTGAAGCATTTGATCCACTTTCTCGTTAGATACGTTGAACTTCTCAGGAAAATTTTAGGTATTAGCATCAGAAAGGTAAAACTACTAGTTACAGATTGTTGTCTGAGATGAAGAGTAGTAGTCTAATGAGAAAATTCTTTTTTAAAGGAGTTCATTAAAACCACAAAAAAACCCCATTGCTTTGACCAGCAGATCACTGTCAGGAAGGTTTTCCACAGGGTGTTCCATGTCTTTGGTCGCAACCAGCTGCTTTTTTTTTTGTCCTAGAGACAAAATATTCCTTGTATTTGGAGGTACTAATGCTATTAATAACTATACCACATTTCTCTTCCAGGTTTTGGGTCAGAATTTACTCAGAAATGTTGCAAAGTTAATGAATGATTTTCCTGGGAGGCTTGCTCTCACATATACACTGCTTCTAAGCTTCCTACAGACCTTTATCTGGAAGACCTGTTATTGTAAGATCTCTTGCTGTGCCAGTTTGGAACCTCAAAAATTACTTTATGTCTTCCTTTCTATTTGGTAAAATAACATTTTGTTTTTAAAGAAATACCTGAGCTACTTTGGCATTTTGGTGCCAGGGCAAAGAAGCAACATGCAGTTTGTCTGTCTGTATTATTTCTAGGAGTGTGTTTTAAAGTTTGAAAGGTTAAATTTAATATTGCTTCACTTGTTGAATGTGAACATTCAAAACACCTAATACAACTAGATAGCTCTGCCCAGATAGATGTGTATGTCCAAGGCAAAAAAACTCAAACAAACTTAATTCTAGCCCATGAGGGAAATGTTAATCTTCAGAACACTTTTGACCTACACTTTTTTTCCTGGAACATAAACTCACAATATTGACTGACAGAAATCAAACCCTAAACTTTTTAATCTTTGCCTGTTCTTAGGGGAGCTTACTCTGTTTCCTTGGGGATAATCTTAGGGTTGGTGTCTTTCACTTCATGTTTGGATTTGCCAGTTGAAGGATACAGGGCAGAATTTCTGGGTTTTTCTCAAAGCAGTCTAAAAAATTTACTTATAAGTCATTGAGATGTGGTTTTGTATACTACCAATCTTAACATTTCAGTGCCACCCACAGAAAAGGTGCTGTCCTTTACTTTGTCATCGGTGTAACATTTCTTGAGTAGTTGGTAGAGAGCCATTCTATTGAAGTATGAAGGAGGTGCTTTAGAGACATGAGATCAAAACTTGCATTGATAAAGCTGGTGGTATACACTCCTACAGACAGATAAGGGCTACGCTACAAAGAGATAGGTGCAGCTGGGGACTGTTCATCTGAAGAAAAAAGAGGAAGAAAAATCTTACTTAACAGAGGCATCATCTGTGCACATCCTGGCTCCAAAGTAAGTTAAGCAAGTCAAATAAGCTGTATTAAAAGCCTTTCCATCTAAAGCAGTAATCTTGCATAGTCTGAGAAGTTTGGGGAGTTGCTTGTTTTGTATTGGTGACATCGTGGAGATGGGGACTTCAGTCAATCTGTAAGAGTTCTGATCTTGTAATAGTAAAATGTTCCAGGGTGCATGAAGAGTAGCTGAAGCATTTTCATATCTCAGCCTAGTTTCCTTATTGTCTTAAGAAAAATCAAGGTCAACAAGAGGGAACATTGATTCCAATCCTTCACAAATTACTGAAATGCCAGATTTGCTTTAGGCAAAATAGTGTCCTCTGCAGCACATGTATTCCTTGCTTCATATTATTTAACTACATGAGCTGAAATAGTAGTTTGTTAAAAAATAAGAAATTAGGAGTTGAAGGTGCTAGCTTTTCAAACTTTTTACTTTCTTGCTAATTCCTAAAATTGAGAAAATGAGTGCTGAAGTCTTGAGAGGAATACAGTAATTCAAAGCAGTTTGTTTAGTTCCCTCTCTGTAAATTATATTTTTTTCATATGCATGCTTCTACATCTAAAACATATTTAGATAAGCTTATTTGCTTGTGTGTCTAGCCTATTTATAGTGTTGTTTATTTAATAATAAACCATTTTTAAATGATGTACTTGTGCTTGTTGAATGATAATCAAGATTCTGTTAAAAAAAGGCTTTTGCAAATATTAGTAAATTATTTTGCAGAAAAGAAATGCAGCATTACCCATTTCGTAATAAAATCCCAATTTAAATAAATATAAGCCAGGTTGCTTGCATAGATTGCACTTTTTTAGGGTATGCTTCTGAATAACTGGCAAATGCCAAATAGTTGTGTAAAGTGTATCAGTGAGAAAGGACTTTATTTCTAAAAAAAAGTAAATAAAAATAAATGTTGCAAGTACAGGCCTAGATTAAGCTCATTTATGTAAACAGAAATATCTTACTTCCAAATTGTAACTTACTACCTCTACTATAGTCCAAATTGTGAGAACAGGACTTGTTCTACCAGCTTTTTCCATTTTTATCCAGAGCATTCTGCATCTGAACATCAGAAGTGGCACCCTTTATTTTTGCAAGCAGACAGAAGACTCAAAATGTGCCTCAGATAAGATAATGAGGAGTAACCTTTGGCTCATCCTTGGCACTACACAACCATTCTTGAACGTGTCAGCAGATTGCATGAAGTGGTAAAAAGGCAACTTTATACCTGATCTACAGAGGCCCATGGGAGACCTCTAGTAGTGGCCTCTGCCTCTCTTTGCCTCAGAGTAGGACTGTGTCTGATTCATATTTGATTTGTGATTCTGGTCTGGGAGCTGCCTTATGCAGGTTCTTTCCCTACAGGCAGAATTTACTCCTAGTAAGGTGGTTTCATATAGTGTTCTTGATTGGGCCCCACTTGATTTATTTGTTTTCCAGCTGTGAGAAATGTGGGTCCTGAGAAAGAGGTTATGACTTTTATTCTCCATCAGTAAGGACAGAGGTTTTGTATGCAGATTTCAGCTCAGCAGAGTACTAATTGTGTGATTTTTTTTTTTTTCCAATTGTAGTAACACATCTTTTTGTAAGGTAAATTTCCTGGATATTTACAGTTTATTTCTTGTTTGTTAGAAAGAACATTATGACTTTAGAATTTTTTAAGGAAATACATGAAATTACTAGAAAGGTAAGAGTTCTGTTCAGTGATGAGAGTTCCTATGCATGTGCTTATTTTTCCTGTTTTGAATAAGCAGATGACCTATAGTTAACTGCAATTGAGTGCCCTTCATTCAATTAGTAGATCCATCAGTTCTCTAGAGTGAGACAGAGCTCTGGAGCTGTACGAGCTTGTTCTGTAGCACTTAAGATGGTTGGGGAATGCTTGACCGTGGTACTTCATCATCAGAGCAGAATGACAACTTTGCTTTACAGAGGTGGTTTTCAATTTTAAGGTTGTTTCACCAGGCCTTTTTTGTTAACTACTTTTTATTCCAAATTGTCAAGGGTCGTGTAATCCCAGAAATCTATAGATGAGTAGCTAACTTTGAAAGTGCTTGGGGTTTTTTTCTTGAAATTGTAGACATGGATTATTTTTTTTTACTATATTTGTCTTGTACCCCAAGGAGAGGATCTATTGTAGGAGAATATCTTTACGCTGCTTATTTCAAGCAACAATTTATTTGAAGTGTGCAAATATTCTTGATCGGAGGCTCTTAAAATATTTTGGGACCAAGCTGGTGCTTCTCCAGAGCAATGTTCCATGTATCTGGTCAGATACAATTTTGTAGTTTTGATTGTATGTGCTGCTGGGTCAGTCCAGTTCCAGAGTGATGTCTGTCTTTCACCACCTGTCCAGTAAAGCTCATTTGTTTGGTTTGGTGTGATAAAACTTCAAATCTTAACTTTTCTGCTCTAGATGATAGTTTTGAGAATTTTTGTACAATACCCATCCTAAAGCACCCATCCATAAAATATCCATCAGTAGGATGGATATTCAGACTGGTTAGTCTGCAGATTCCTCAGAGGGAGGAATTCCTTTCTTCCAGATCCAGGAGACAGATTACAGATGAAGTTAATTTTTAAAAATTTATTTTGTTCGTCTGATTTAGAATACAAAGAATTATTTGGATAAACCCAACTGTTGTACCTTTTTCTCCTATTGCGCTGTTGATCACAGCAACAAATATCCTCTGACCAGAAACCCAAGATAACAGCTGTAAGTCAGTGCTTGGCAGTTGTGTATGCTTTATAGGTTCAGAGCCTTTAAAATAACATGAGGGCTGTGTTCCAGCTTGAGGTTGGTAAGGTGTTGAGTGTGCTCATTATGAGGGGATGCTTGTGGGTTCCAAGTCTGTTGGGGAATAGCTTGGGACTGAAGTACAGTCAGATCCACGTTGCCAGTCTAAACAGTCCCCGTACATCATCTGAGCCACGTCCCATCGCTGTCTTAGTCGGTTGTTATGGCCCTAAACCACCATCAGCAAACATTAAAAATTCAGTAATATGGTCAGTAGCAGTTCAGCACTTGAGCTAAGTCAGCCCTGTTTTGTTTAGCAGGGAAGAACTGACTAGAGGGACCACTTTGATGACATTTCCTAGTATGGGATTTAACCACCTCATGTGAATCTCTTTATCCATTTAATAAACTTTCTATATGAAAACAAGCTATTTACGAATTTCATTATTTATTTTGAGTGTTGTTTCTGGACTTTCCTTAGAATCCAGAAGAAAATTTTTATAAAATATTGATATTTTTATTTTAAAACTTCTAACTTGTGTTTATTAGCCATTGTATTTTATTAAAATATCTGTGTTCATATATATCTGCAGACATACATACATACATGAGGTGCATAGATATGTATGCATATACACATGTGCACACATATATGTAACATCTGTAGAGCTAATTTCTGTACAATTATCATAGAATGGCTTGAGTTGGAAGGGACCTTAAAGATTATCCAGTTTCAACCCCTCTGCCTTAGGCAGGGACACCTTTCACTAAACCAGGTTGTTCAGAGCTCCATCCAACAATTAGTCATTGCTGTTAGTCATTGTTATAATATTCTTATAAAAAAAAGATACCTCAGAGCAGATAATGTCTGGTCTTATTAAAGACTCAGTCACAAATTTTATGTGCTTGTCTTGTGTATTAATTGTATTAAATATTAGTAATACCAAAAATTAGCCACAGAAATATTGATGCTGAGAATTTCCAAGTGAAGCAGACTTTGCAAAGACAAGTGTATGCTGAAGGTACACAAGGCAAGTGATTCCCACACATCAGAAAAAAGAGTGGTTCTTAGCTAAGACTTGTGTTCTCACTGCCAGGTCTGATTGCACTGCTCAGATGAGTTTAAGCACTGGGTGCAAGGCAGAGCTCGAACCCAAAACTAAAAGCAGGAGAACATCCTGCCTTCCCTTGCTTACAGTAGCTATTTTGGCTTGTTCACATCAGATACCGTGCAGTTAGCTCTTCACGTTGTGCCAGCTGTTGACCACCCAGGGAAGCAGCTAGATTTGGGGGGTTAGTTTTCTGTCAGATTAGAAAAGAGGTGAGTAGTTTTGGCTGATTAGTGAGTTGAATTTGGTTTACCACATGCTCGTATGAGTTGTAAACACGAGACCAGGAATAGGGGAGAGGGTTGTGTATGTATCATTAAGATGAGAAAGTGTTTGTTAAGCACAGATGTCACGTAGTCTTTTAGTTTAAAAAGCAACATATCTCCAAGGAAGAAAAACAGGGTTATTTCATGTCTTTGCTTACACTGTGAGCTTTAGGTAGAGGTGATCCACCACCATTAGTGGTCCAACAGCTGCAGTCTTCCATTCCTCCAGAGCTCTGTCTGGCACTTACTGTTCATCTCCTGTCTGTGCTATCTGCCTTGAGGCGTCATCTTATGAATCCTCAAAAGCAGAGTAGTGCCAGCCTGGGACATTCCAGTTTTGGATAGTTCATTCAGATTCTTTGTTATGATCAGAAGTATTTTGCTTAATAAATTTCCTTCCGTTTCCTTTTTGCCATGTTCATGCCTCCTGAATCTTGTTAAAAGACAGCTTCTTTTTCTCCAGGGTGTCTTAATGAAAATGTTTAGTAATAGTATTGTGGGGATCCACCCTGGAGGTATTCTGTCAACCCCTTCATTCAGTCCAGTGTCCCTCATCAACAGGTGTTGTCATCTGTTCTTCACCCACTTCCTCACTCACTTTTCTGTTCTTCTGCTGGCATTGGAGTCCAGAGTTGGTTTTTGTAATTAGATCCACTGTAATGTTCTCATTAATTGCTAAACAGAAGTTAATACAGCAAAAACTCTTTTCATTTCAGTTACTTAATGGAAAAAAAAAAAATCTCATCATGTAGAAGAATATCCAGTCTTGTGCTGGGCTGGTTTTTTTTTCATTGACCCCTGCATGTATATGTAAGAACCTCTTCTTTTCTCATACAGTCCATGTTAACATAAGTTCTAGGGAAAGTGTCATCACATCCATATCCTGCTACATCTGTTTCAGTTTCCTTTTACCTTTTTAATGGACTGCATGAGTCAAAATCATAAAACCCACTATTGACTGAACGGATAGACAGTTTGGATGGTTAGGAAGGAAACCACATACACACAACCTCTCTCCCTTTAGTTTATATCCAGTGCTGCTGTCAGGAAAGAATGTGACCAAACATCTCATGTTTTTAATGGAATTGAGTGTAAGTTTTCAAAAACTGTTTGTATGCTAAAGCATAAAGGCTGCAATTTAGATATACTTTTATTTCACCTCTTTTGGTTTATCTGAAGTAGTTATTTCAGGTGTGCAGTTTATTTCAGCCTATTTGACACAGACCAGCGCTGTGTTTTAACTAGGTTTTGTGATGCACAAGCAGAACAGACTTCAGTGTACATCAGCATTGCCATGAGGTGAGGGGTACACACATTATGAGTATTTAGTGTAACATGAATCCACACTTTGTGAGCTCTTATCATTCAGCAGTGTCTGCCTTCAGAATCTGATGGTGAATAGAAGTTGTGTGTGATGGCAACCGCCCTGGTTCTACAAAGGAATATGTGAGGTGTGTAAAACACGACACACTACTAGTTTCTTGCCTTGAAATCATTGTAGCATGGATAGAATTTGGATATATAAACATCCACAAAGTTGAACTGTGCCCTTTTTTTGAAAATAAAAATTGCTGCACATAAGAGACATGATGGAAGATGTGTACAGTCTATACAGTCTTCCAGCATTAGATTGAGACCAGTGGCACTTCCCCGAAAAATAAATTACCCGAAATTTGCAGCACATTCATATTCAATTTCATCACAGCAGATGCTCATTAGTATGTTGTTATTAATTGGTATTCACTTTAGGTTTTGTTTAAAATGAAGATAATAATTAGGTTTTAATTACTGCATCTTTCTAAGGGGGGGAGGGGAGGAAATGCCTCTCAAAGCACTGAAGTATTTCCTGTATGCTTTGCTCTGTTACATCTAAGCCTTGAAAGAGTCCCTGAGATGCATTTGCTGCCAAGAGACTTCTGTTTCCTTTTATTTCTTTCCTGTTTTTTAAAGTATTAAGAACTAGTTCTAAAGGATTTGGTTGATGGACATACTGAATCATATCACAGTTGTAAGAGCCACTGTTCTTTCTAATCAAAGTTATCAAAAAGGCTTTTCACTAAAGTAACTCTCTCAAGCAGCTGATTAATGAAGTGGTGCCACTGTTTTGTATTATAATTAAGTGAAGTAATACAAATAACTTCTGTAGCCTGTGGAAATTATCTCTTTTACAAAGCACTCTATTAGAGTTAGCAAACTAAAAGGGGAATTTTTGGGTGGGTTTTATTTAATTTCTTATTGCCTTCATCATCCTTAAAACCAGAGGTGACACAACAGAAAACAAAAAATACACCGCAGAGAGGGCTTGAAGAAATGAGAGAGAGTCGGGTGCAGAAGAAAGCAAAAGGGCAGAAAAAATGAGAATGGAGAAAAGATTTAAAGGCTTATCAGAGTGGTGGAACTGTAGAGAAATATAAAAAATTTGGGAGATGCCAGAGTAAAGACTTCAACATACTGTAGAGGAACATGAGTAATCTAAAGAGTGTTGAAAAAGCATTGACTACCACATATTTGGTTAATATAGGAATTCACAGTGAAGTGAAGTTTTATGCCGATAGATAATGATAGGACAAGGGGGAATGATTTTAAACTAAAAGAGGGTATATCTAGATTAGGGGTTCAGAGGAAGTTTTTTACTGAGAAGGTGATGAGGCACCTGGAGCGGGTTGTCCAGAGATGCTGTGGATGCCCCATCCCTGAAAGTAATCAAGGACAGGTTGGATGAGGCTTTGAGCAACCTGGTCTAGTGGAAGGTGTCACTGTCTGTGGCAGAGGGGTTGAAATGAGATGATCTTTAAGCTAAGGGCGTTTAGTTTTCTGGCCTGTTTAAATGTACACTTTCAAGATATGGAGGTTTTAAATGCTGCTTAAAAAGTGTTTGGTAGAATAGCACTGCATTTAGGTAAGTAAAACATCAGAATTAAAATCATTAGTTTAGTCTTCTTTTACCTTGCTGTTGTGAATTTCCATCAACTTTTCCTTCTGTTTATTTTTCCCTCTTTTCTTGACCAATTCCTTACATTACCTGGTAGGGTAAGAACCTGATTTCCTTTCTTACCTGATTTGTCTAGGTTGCCATGCTGCCCTTAGCTACTGAAAGGATTTTAAAGGCTGATGTGTTAACCACTCAGGGGCCCTGTTTACAGGATGGAGGACAGTGAGGAATCTCAACTGAAGTTCATTGGGATGTAATCTAAAACAACCAGCACTGAGGAGAAGCCTTCTAATTTCAACATCTAAATGCAGTTACCACCAACCTTTCTTATATAACAGAAGAGCTGATGAGAGATTGTGCGTTGTAAGTTCTTAAATCTTTCCAGGTCCCCTTACTTTCAGAGAGTTGAGCTTTGCCATTTCTAAAAAAGAGGAGGGAAGGTGGACACTGGCCATTTTTTTCCCTCTCTGTGCCAATTCTCACATCATGCCAGAAGAGTTACAGAAGGGTCTGCTTCCTCTGGAAGAATCCCTTACTCACTGACTACAGTTATGGACTGAGAGAGCTAGGACCATTCCTCCCTTGAAATTTTGCTTTGATGTGGCAGAGATGTGCTGAGCCAGAGAGAAGTAGAGTGAGGCCACAGGAGGACCTTGCTCCAGAGCTGAGTTTTTCAGTATTTGTGAGGCAAGAGAAGAGATGGTGCTACCCTTCAGTCCAGTGTCTTGTTCAAACATCAGCAGCTGCAGGGGCAAGACAAATGCCAAGCTAGTCCTTGTACTCAAGCAGGATGGATTTAGCCATGTGTGGAGGCACGGCTGTCCTTCAGGAACTCCTGTGAAGTCTCTCTTCCTATTGTATGCCCTGGTGGCCCTTTCCTAGTAGCTAGGCAAGATAATTTTCTTTTCATGACTGTTAGTTTTGTACCATAGTTTTGTGCTTAGTCATGGGAGAATTTGCTTTTCTGATGTTCATAATTCACCAGTTCTGTTAAGAAGATACCATTGGTTTCTTGTTACTGAATCTATATAATATTAAATTCTTCCTTAGAAGACAGTTGGAAATCTGCCTCAGTTGGAGTTGGCCTCATGATGCTATAGGAGGCAGTTCTACTACCATATTAAACCTAGATTTAAATTAATATTTTGTTGACTAAGCACAATGGGGTTTTTTAATTCTGTTATTTTTATATTAGAAACTTAATTTTTCTGTCAAAGGAGCGAATAACTATGTGAATGCATACTGTATATCTTTTGCTCTTTCACCTGTTTATTGCAGTTTTAAATGCAATTCAGCAAAATGTTTGGTTGCATAAAAAGAGCAAAATATTATTTCTGTGAGTGGAAGCTCTCAGAGAAACAGACTTAACTGCAGACATTCGTTCTTAATGAAATAAAGAAATTAAACATCATGGAGTAAATAAGGACTTCAAAGTAGAGTTTTATTTTCATGTGTTCACCATTAAATCTTTCACGGGAAGAAAGAATACATAAACGAAGATACAAATTTAGTTCTTCATTAGTTTAGTAATGTTAGGGGGTGTCAGGTTTTCTTTACACAAAAAAACGACCATTAAAGCTAAAATATTATTTGTGTTTGAGGTTTTAGAGGTTGGGCTTTTTTTCCCATTTTTAAACCTACAGGTTACCAGAAATTGAGGAAATATAAGAAGTGGTGATATAAGCAGTTCCTAAAGTCCTTTTAAATTTAAGGTGCCTCATCCTTGTATTCATAAGTGTGCCGTGATATTTATACTTAATTGCATGAAAATCTTAAAAACATTTTGGCTTCTGCCAATTATTAATTATAAGATGCAGGAAGGTAAAGGGAAGGAGATACTAGCACATTATCAGTAAAAAAAGTGTGTGTGTATATATATATATCTATGTGTGCATGTATACATTTTTACATACTGATTTTTGTACTTTCTTTATCCATTTAAGCAGTGACTTTCAATTAGCCTGCCTACTAATATCAGGTCACTAAACTCCATAGCTGATGCTTTATTCTTTCGTGTGAGTTGTCATTCGTTTGCTTCAGTTGGCTGGCAAAGGTTGTTGTATATCCATTACCAGCAACACAGCACTTTGCATTTCTGAATTGACAAGCAGCTATATTGACCTAGCGCTTATTATGGGTCAACAGCTGCGTTAACCGACGGAAGGACTGAGGGGCAATTAAAATGAATTGGCAAAAATATATCTTCCTAATTTACTCCAATTTGTTATTTATGCTAACATTGTATGGCTTCTATGGTGACACTAAACAGAATGGACCCAATAATGGCAATTAACATAAAAATATAATGGCTAATCAAATTGACAGCAACTGTTTCTCATCATCTCGACACACAATACATTATCAAAACAAACTATTATGAAGGAGGTAATTTCAGTGTTCTATTCAACCTGCTTCATGTGTGCAGTCAGGGAGATGTGTACCAGCAATTACAGCTGAATCTAAAAAACTAAACAAATAACTTAATCGCTGTCGTCCTCCTTTTTTCTTCTTCAGGAAGCAGTAATCAGGATTTACTAAAAATAACTGGTGTATAATAGTATAATGATGATGCATATCGTAGAATAGCTAATAAGGAATAAAATATGCTTCTGTGTGTCTTTTTTTAAAATAGGTTCACATGAAGTGGAAAAAAACTATACTGTTAAAATATATAAAAAATAACTAAGCAGTAGTAACAGTTGTCAAATGTCTCAACATGAGTTGCTTAATAGTCATAGATACTTTATTACATGTCAATAGAAGTGTAAAATTAGCTGAATGTAGTAACAAAACTTGGCTTGATTGGGTATAATACCGAAAAGCTAAGTTAAAGCAGAATTCCAATAAGTAGAAATAGTTTACTGGTTGCTTTTCCACTGCATTTTCAGGATCATTCCTTGTGGTATACCGAGTCATACTTTTACATTGGTCTAACCATGTTCTTTGTTGATATTGTAGTTCATCAAGAAAACCTCTGAGAGTTTGTATGTATCTACCTCTGTACTGAATGTATTAAAATGGACAGTACTGCCAAATTTCATGCTGTTACAATTATCTCATTTTTAATAAGGTTTTTTGTAGCAAACAACTCTTCAAGCCATTTTTGGCCGATATTTAAACTCCAGTATCTTAAGCAACAGGGACTGGAATGTGGTTTTTATTGAACAAGAGTGCAAGAAAAAGAACTTGAAAGGGTTTAATTGAAGTGTGGTCAAGATGTATCTCATGCCTATTCGAGCAATTTCTAGTGCACAGAATGGTGACAGTGATACGAACTCACACAGGAGTGTACTTTTGAACTGGAGGAATAGCACAGTGACCTGACATAACTGACACTGAGAGTATTTCATTGAATATCATATTCCATTTTTACACATCTGCAGATTTTCAAACTAAATATGTGATTACTGACATGCAGTAGCCTTCACAGATGTGTAGAGCAAGGTGATGACGTAGGTGTAAAAGTATATACGTACCTGTTCTTATTTGAATGACATGTTCCCAATTTATGTAACCACAGCTTGGTGGGAGGGTGGGAAGGGTATACAGCCAAACACCTGTATTCACTAAAAGATATACATTCTTTTTTTTTTTTTTCTTCATTACATTGTACAATATGCTAAGTCACTGAAGTTATTCCATTGTCCCATCGTTCTTATGACTTTTATTTTCTTGCTAAGGCATCATTGTGATACATGCAGCTATAAGAATGGATAAATGCAATTTTAAGTTTCTGTTAGAATTCATAAGTTTAGTTGACTTTATATAAATGCTTGGTGTAAATTGTGTGGAAAAGTGTAGAGATGTAGTAACGACGCTTTGTAGCATAATAATAATTCCAAAAGTTGACATGAATGGAACATATAAACTGTGGGAGAGGAAAAAAAAAGGCATAAATAATCTTTTGATAGTGGATTTAGAAATGGGTGCAGGAGACACCCTTTTGAGTTGGGTTTTTAATTGCTGTCTTCTTACATTACAGTATTCTGATAAGGCCCTGTACACTCAGCTCTGCTTCTACCGATACATTTTTGATGTGGACTATGCAATTGATAAGGTGATTACTGAAGAAGAGAAAGGTACGTTTAAATTTTACATTAGTTAACTATAGTTTAATAGCAACTTGCATGCTAGACGCTCAACCCACTCTGCTCTTCAAATCTGAACTACAAGGCTGTAATCTAAAACCAAAAATAGAAGAAATTATGAATTTAGGAATCCCCTGTAAGAAGAATGTGTTTGGTTGGAGTTAACCAATTTAAGAATATATTATGTCCCCCCTTTCTTCTTTGGAAGTGACTGCACTTCAAAAAAAGTGCCTTTCTTGCATGTTACACCATTAGAGAAAACTCTGCTTGAAGTTTGAAAGACATGTTAACTTCAGTAAATAGATTAATTAAAATGTATGTGTAAAAAATTAAAATTTACGTTCAACTATTAATATTGAAGAGGTACTTTTTATCAGAGAGAAAATGATGGCACAAGAAAAGCAGTAGACAGTGCTAATTGTCTGCAAAGTGCTCTTAAATGTACAAGTTAAGCTGATCTTAGGAAGATTTTCTTTTTCTTTTCCCATTTACCATAACATTTTTGAACTATAGTATTTCTAAACTGTAATTGCTCAGTGGATTTTGTGCACCTGTGTGGTTTTCAAGCTGACAGAAGAATATTTCTGAAGGTGGGCTAATGCTTGGAATTCTGAATAAAGACGTGTTTGGGTCCCACCATTGAGGCGTGTTGTCCACAGGAAGCACTGACACTGCATCCTCTGTAGTTCTGGAGGTGGCTGTGAGGAAAAGGTGCTGCTGTGGGAGAGCTGCTCTGCTCTGACAGTCATCCCCACCCCTGCCCTGCATCACCAGTTAGGCTGCTGGGTGGTGGAAAGACATTAAACAAAACTTCGGTCTTTCTGAATGTTATTTTGATAAGCCTTATGTGAAAATCAAAATAGTGTAACCTCCTAGCTAAAAACTGCTCACAGAAGCAAAGAGGCTGCTTTTGTCCTGTTCAATTTAGATTTCTTCTTATAGAGTTTCTCATTCCTTTCCTAATACCTCTAAGTCAGTGAACTCAGTCTGAAGCTTGCACTTCAGAATGGCTTTGTATACCCAAAGAAGGTCATCTCAGTGGCCATCTCAGTCTAATACAACTTTGTAGATGTACTGAAGGAATGTTGCATAGTGGCTGATACTTCTACCTAAAACCAAAGTAGTCTTTTGTGTGTAGATCTCTTGCCTAATATGGGGTCATAAGAGTAAAAGAGGCTTCATGGGTGATCACATCCAGTCCCCTCTTACAGCAGACCACTGCATTTTTAAGGACTAGAGAAAACTGCAGGTTTCTGGCACTGTATTTTGAAACCTGCGTTGGATTCTTCCCCTTCTGCTGCTATTTCCAAATGTGTTTCAGACTCTTGATCTGCGATGACTGAAAATTCATTGTAATTTTTGTGTTCTAACTTCTTTGTGACTGATTTATGTCCATCCACTAGATGTTTATTTATTTCCCTTTCCTGATGTCCTCTACTGTGCTTTTGGAAACAGTGGTAATATTTCTATTTTGTTTTAAACTAAGGCAGAGATGTTCTTGGCTTTCTTTAGGAAGAATTGGTCTCTGCTGTATGATTCTTCCTCTTTGCACCTTTGTGTGCAGTCTTCTCTAGGAATTAATGTTTTAAGTATGAGAAACTAGAAATTACATGGTATTTTAGATGGTATCTATCCAGTGTCTTGTACACTGGGACTGTACATTCACTGGAATTACATCTGCTTTCTTGAGCCACCTATGTGGCTGTTCGCAGCTGTTCATGTGATTAACTTGCAGTGTAATAATTATAGAAATCTTGATGTTTGAGAGGGTTTTTTTTCCTCCTGTCATTTTGGAATCATGAGTTCATTCATATCTCAGGTTCCTGGCATTTGTTTTACTTAATTTTCCTGGTTCCATTAATTTTGGGCTGCTTAATCTCATTGTAGTATTACACTTCAAGGTTAATGAATTCTCTGTGAAAAATAGTACGGTGGCTTCTGCATTCACATATTTTACCACCTTCTGCTTTAATGGGAAAATGTTTCTTGGACCCTCACTGCTAAGTTCAATAAAATTAGTTTCCAGAGTAATTCTCAAGGAATTGTAAGAACTCTGCTAGGACTTTCTTCTTTTGGACAGTTAACCTTTCAGCATGGTATATTTTTCTCTTTTTCGTAGCTGTTTGAAAATTATTGTATTACCTTCTTCAGCTAGCCAGTGATTTCAGTCTTGGTGCTGCAGCAGGTGTTAAGGCCAGATAAATTATATCTCTTAGTTTTCCTTTGGAAATTGATCATCTTCAAAGAGATTAGCTGGGTGGGTATGGTAAAGCTGTGTATAACTCTGTCCCAGTTTTCAGATATCATTTGGGAGGAAGACATCTTTCTAAATACATGCAGAATTTGATAATAATTGCCTGTGGCTATAAGGGGGCATTTTTTGTTTTATAGATACCAGTGTTCTGTTTTCTAGTAATGTATGTTACTGATTTGATAAACTTAATGTTAAACTGTGTAGGATTGAATTAATTTTCATGTACCATTTTTGTTGTAGGTCTGAAATGGAAATCTAGTGAACTCCCATTTATAACATGAAGCTAGGGTTTATTTGGAAGTCAAAGTATTTTGTTTTCATGCCATCATTCACAAGCCATTTTTTCTTTGATCTGTGATCAGCATCCTTGCCTTTGTCAAAAATGGTGGCAAAATTTTAATGTATTTTTTGCATCTTAGGTATTTCCAGTCTCCTTTTTACTTTCTATGTGACTAAACTACTGATTTACTTAGTTATGATTTTGGTTTGGAGATGTTTTTTGCTTTGTTTTGGGTCACTGTTTCTCAAAGCCCAAATTGCATGGACTTTTGATGTTTCTACTCTTAGTGCCATTTTTCCTGAATTTTTGAAGACCAGTTCTTCTTCTTTTTTGTAGGTTCTGTTTATTCCTAATAGCAGCTTTAGTTGTTATTTGTCTTGGAGTGTTCTTCTATAAAAACAAAAATGTTTTGATTGCTTGGGAATGAAGATGTAAATGTGTTTTCCACCATAATTTGAAAGAATTCACGTCTTCTCTCATTCTGAACCCTGAGATTTTACTCCTACTACACTTGCATTTTCTGTACTTGCCTCTTAAAAATACATAACCTTAATTACAGTACAGGTTTTGTTTGTTCAGCTATTTATGTTGAAGGTCCATACTATTGATTGAAATGGAATCTAAAATAATAATTGTGAAATCAGTGGGAGTTCAAAAAGGTATCCAAGCTGCTTCCTTTCCCTGCTAGAGGATCAATACTACAGCCTACTTTTTAAAGATGGGCTAAATTTAAATATCCTCTGGTGATACAGGTTCTACAACTTGTCAAGTTTTTCAACCAATTTCTTATGGTACTTCGCTGTGCTTACTATAGAGAGCTGCTCTTGATATGAAGGTGAATTTTTCTTGAGGTGAATTTTGCTTTCCAAAGCTTATTCTGTACACAATGGATGGTAGATTATTCTCTTCAGAGACTTTTACGTATTTTAAACCTGTATGCTATATTCTAAGTCTCTTTCAACTACTAATCTGAATTTTTGGAGGGAACAGCCACAAGAGTTTTCCACTTCTCTGCATGTTTGGGGTTTCTTCTGCTTTTTCTTTTACAGACCTTCAATAGGTCGGGTCTACTAGAGAGGAGTACAACAGGGGGATTAATTAACGTGTTTTGCAACATTTCTTCTGTTTATTTATACTGGTGTGGTGTTTATGGTGCTTACAACTTCATCGTTCATTCATATTTCATTTGGGATGCCAAAACCCCAAATTTAAGATACCAGTAGTACCAGAAGGGCTATTTGTTCTGAATTATTTTTTTAATCAGAGAAGGGAAAAATTGCTGTATTGTGACTAGCAACATACTCAACATGTTTTCAACACTTTCTGACACTTAGTTTTACCAAGCTGGGTTGTGGGTTTAGTCAGACATTGCTACTTAGGTGAACAGGCAGAGCAGTAAGAAGCAGGAGGAGTAGCAAAGTAGGAGCATACTCTGTTCATATGTATGAAAAAGGATAGGTGAACTATCAGTGATTTTGAACACGTGATGCATAAATAATACAGGAGTATGCTCACTCTGCATACCTTAACTTCAGCAATGGAAACCTGTGTGGTTTTATGGCTGTGTCATCAGGAGACCAAAATAATACCATTATTCCATTCAAATATTGGTTTTGTTTAAATATTCAAAGGTATTACTGTTTTCATTTTGCTTCTACAATGAAATGAAAACCTTTAAAAGCAAAGAGAAGTGGAGCCCCCATGAAGTCAGTACAATTACTCTGCCTCTCACAGATGTCTCTGGTTCAGTTTCCCCACCTGGCATCAAATAGAAGATAAAGATGCTGCAGTCTCCTTGCTCACAATGACTGCAGCATTATTCCAAAAGCATCAGTATCACTGAGGTTGTTTATGGTGCTGCGATCTTTTTGGAGAAGTAGGATCCTGGTCATAGGATTTTTTCTGTTCTGTACTGTAGAATGAGGCTGAAAGTTACCACCTTTCCACTGTCCCATTTCTCAGAGAGGGAAGGTCACAAATATTTGCAAGACATTTAAGTATTTCAGGGGCAGACACTGCAAAGATTCTTTCCCAGAATATTTTCAACTATTGAGCCCATGGTTGTTCGATTCTGAAAAGTCATGGCATATCCTGTTAATGGGTAAGCAGAAAAAAGTGAGGATGGGAGGAAGATAACTTTGGGAAAAGCAGTGAAATATTCCTGTGTATTAGGAAGACCTACATCTTTGAAGTATATGCCACTTTGTGGAAACAGAATGTAATTGTTTTGATCACATACTTAGAGGCTGCAGTTTTGTAAAGCCAAATGCATATTCAGATGATGTTTTCACACTTTTATTACAGCTTTGTGCGTGTGCCTCGCTCCACCTTTTCATGCAGACATCAAAAATCCCTAGTTTACTTTATGGATGAATAAACTGAAAAATTATGTTGGGAAAAAAGAAACTCTTCTAGGCTGTTGACATAAAAAAATTCAGCTCTGACTATTTGTGTGAATCCTATCATTTCAGTGTTGAGTGTTTTTCCCCAGTATGTTCATAACTTCATGTGTCAAGTAGCAGGTTGAAGTGACATTTTTTTTATTTTTTTTAATGGAAGACTTTTTTGTGAGTCGAACAAATTGCCACATTTTTATCAATATATACAGACAGAAGACTACAGCAAAGTACTTGTTGCAATAAATAAGAAAGGGGACATAGTTATCTACATGTGCCTTTCACAGGGGAAGATAAGGAGAAATCATGCAAATGACCTAGGTGCATATGCCTGTGTGGATTTATTTTTAAGATGGTAACAGCTGAAACCTGGCATGCCTCTTTTCAGAGAGTACAGTTTGATGAACAAAGCATTTCTTATTGCGTCATGTCTCCAGGCACTATTGCTAAGACTTCAGTTCACTATAGTGATCTTTACAGCCAAGCAAACAAATGCTCCTCTGCACATTTGCTGTCAAGTACTTTGTCTTCCAATCATGTTGTTTTGAAGAGACTGTAAAATAATAATTTTCAAGAATTTAATCTTTGAGTCTTTCTTCAAAAGCACTTTTTCATTTTTCCTTAATGTGTTGTTTTGAAGAGGAAGACTTCTGAACATTTTTTTTAAATGAGTAAACATGTCTTGAGTATTTTTACACCTCCCTAACTTTTTTTGAAAGCAAAAACTACTGAAAATTATTTGCGATAGGGTTTTTGACCGTTTTGAAGTAGTGATATGGACAGTTAGCTGTTCTTTAAATCTTAAGTTATCCTCCCGTAATGATCATGCCTTTTTTTATTGCCACTTGGACATTTTTAAGATCTTCAGTGTAACTTTTCCCCCCTTCTATTTCTGTTTGTGTGGTCTTTTTATTGAATGTACAAAATCTAAGTAAACCCCAATACACTGTACATTTCTATAACCTTTTCTCTGAGCACAAAACTTCATGGCCTGGGGCACCTCTCTTGGAATCATAGAATCATAGAATCAGCTGGGTTGGAAGAGACCTCTGAGATCATCAAGTCCAACCCTTGATCCAACACCGCCGTGGTTACCAGACCATGGCACTAAGTGCCACATCCAGTCTCCTCTTAAAAACCTCCAGGGACGGAGGTTCCACCACCTCCCTGGGCAGCCCATTCCAATGCCTGATTACCCTCTCTGTAAAGAATTTCTTCCTAATGTCCAACCTAAACCTCCCCTGGCAGAGCTTAAGACCATGCCCTCTTGTCTTACTGATAGCTGCCAGGGAAAAGAGACCAATGCCCACCTGGCTACAACCTCCTTTCAGGGAGTTGTAGAGAGTGAGGAGGGCTCCTGTGAACCTCCTCGTCTCCAGAATTTCTCTGAATTGAAATTATGATTTTTTTTTTCTTACTTCCTCTGCTTGTGAATGAAATAAATAGAAATAATGAGTTATAATGTGTCTACAGTGTGGGAAATCAGTGGCATGAGAGGAGTGCATTTACTGTGGCTCTTACTGCTAATAAAATGGTTTTGATTAATTAAGACTTTTCCCTTGCACATTGTATTAATGTTGCAAATGGGATGAAGTAGTGGCTTAGCTAATTTCTCGCTCCTCATAAATTGGAATGGTTATTTGACCTCTTTAAATAATTATCCTGCTGCTTCTCACAGGGGAGTTTTTTGTATGTGGAAAAAAGTGAACAGAAATATCTTCTCCTTTGCACTTCAGGATTTTTTTCCTGCTTAAGTATATAGATCCCTACCAGCTTGTTATATATAACCTGTGCAATGACATAGTCTATCTGATGTCATCTGCCTCCTTTATCAGTACTCTTATGAGTCTCTCTAAACAGAAAATATTTCTAAAGCAGTTTTTTCTTCACTGTTTCTTTTTTATGTGAACGCTGACATTTTTTCTTAGAGAGACCTTTGTCTTTCTGGTTTCATCTCTTTAGTAAAGTTTGGGGTTGTTTTTCTGATGGGAGTCAGTTCTATTGTTGTTCACTGCAAGTCAGAAGTGACAATGCTTTAATGACTACTGCTTCTCACAGCAGTAGGCTCTTTTCTCTAGTGGAAAATGCAAGTCTAGCATGTTTTTCCTTGTAAAAAAGCAAGTTTGATGTATATGACTGTACTAAAAAAAAAATCAAAATTTAGATACCAAAATTCTGACATCAGTGCTGTTTTTTAATAGAAAGATCTATTTTAGTAGAAATTGGAATTACAAATGTAAACAGTTTAACTCAGTATAATGCATTCAGTATATGTGTGCCTAGACATCAGAAGGATAATGTAAAGCTAAAGCTTAAAGAGATTTTTAAAAAGATACAATTATCTGTATGATTTTTAAGTCTCATAAGAAATGTATTTTAGAACTTGCCAGTGATGGCTGATAATCACTTTGATATTTTGAAGAAAATGGTAGCTTTAAACAGATGATACAGAATTTATTTTTAAAAATGTATTGTGCTTATACAGTTGATGGCTTTTATTTCCATAATGTTTTTTACTACATAATTATACATCTTAATTACGTAATTACCGTCATAATTATTATGTAATTACATGTAGTTCCACTAATTACAAAATCAGGAAGTGTAATTATCTACTAAAAACTTTCTGAAATCTTATTTGTTCAGTAGAGATTATTTAAAAGACCAGTGACCTACTGAAGATGGTGTGCAGTGTTGTACATAATACCAGCACTCTTTTTTCCCCTTCCTCACGGCCAGTACATTTTGACAGGGTTGTAGAAGGACTTCCATGGCTAATTGTGATTTGCCTTGACATGCGGTTGGAAACCTCAACTGTATTGCCTACAAATTTAGAGCCTCCTAATTTTTGCTGTTGGTACATTATGTCTTTAAATTTAAAGATTCTGTAGCTGAACATACAAAAACTTGCATAGTTTGAGTGAACATTGTAACTTTATTTGCGTTTTGGTTGAGGGTATCTGGTTCAGGTGTCTGGTGTCTAAACATAAAGATGTTTAGAAAAGTTTGTTTATGGCTGTGTATAGCTGAGAGAAACCTTGACTCCACAAAAGATAGAGGGAATGCAGCTGATTTCTCGTGGTCCAAAGATTTCATTTGTTGTGTGAAACTGCTTTATAAAAAATTGTTTTCCTGTATCGATACATGCTCCTGTCTGTATGTTGTTTTATTACTTACTGTTGCACATACTTGGTTATAAATTTGTCTAACTGTGCAGTTCGAAACCAAAAATAGCTTACTGCATGTTACGGAAGAGAAAATCAATATTCAAGACATTCTGTGGTTCTTTTGTCCTGGTACTTTAATAAAACTGGGAAGTTAGAAACTTTATTTTCTATATATTAAATAAATCATATGCTACTTCCAGTAGATTGAATGAAGCAAGTGTTAGATTTAGTGATTTTTTTTTCATTCTGTACCATTATGATGTATCAATGTGACATCAGAAATACATAGCTTTCTCTCACACTCATCATGACAGCAAGCATTTATTTTATGATGTCACAGTATTAAAACAAACCACCAAGGAGAAAAACACTTTCAGTAACAGAAAACAGAATTCATTTGAAAGGGTCAATGTAAAAAAAGTGATCACAATCTGTGATACTAATAGAAAGGAAAGAAATTGTCATCTCTGTGTCAGAAGGGAAATGGCGAAAAAGAAACATTAAAAAAAAAGGGGGTGCTGGAGTATTGAAATTTCTGTGGAACACCTCAAGACTTAATACTGTGTTGCACATGTATCAGTGCATAATTTTTCTGTGCTTATTACATAAGGCAGCTTTTTTATTGTATATTTGCCAACAGCTATTCTTAGCTCCCAGACTTGGGTCCGCAGTTGATGTGAAGCTGTCATCTTCTTGATGTTAAATGTTATTACCTCAACTCACATCTCCTAAGCATATGAGTCCTAAGGAGGATTTGTCTCCAAACCAGCTTGAATTATACTGGCCATTAAAAGAAACACACGGAGTCATTATTTGTAAAATCAGGATCCTTATTTAATCTCCAAGATTTAAATTAATGCTGCAAATAAAATTATTTTAATTATTATACTTAATGAAGTATAATAACTGCATGGGAGACATTTCTTTTGAAATATCTTTCTGTATCCTCAACAAACAAAGGATTTGTATCAAAAACGTTGTGAAAATATAGTTATGCTCTTTTCTCTAAGAAATGAATGGAGATAAACTCTTTTTTATTAAGGACTAGCAAGCCATGTAGAGAATAGCATAATGGAATATTTTTGTTTTATTCCATAGGGGACACAAAAATGCTCCATGATACATGTATAAAATTGCAGCACAAGACAAAGAAGTGTCTAAATGCAGCTTAAATTTGGTTTATTTAAATAAAGAAAAAAAGCCCTCCATAAAGGAGTATTATATTTTTGCCATCTCTGTGTCAGAAGAATATGGTGGTTATAAACTGATACTGCTTGATCTATTTCTGGGGGGGAGGGAGGAATTGAGCACTTGCAGCCATGGGTGGTTACTGCCATGAAAATAAGGAGTGCACGAGAAAGTGTTTGGAGTACCTATTCAGAAAAGTGTGTGTGAGCACAACTGGTACCTCTTCGTCTCAAGGGCGGTGCCTCCACTTGTAGTTCTCAAGTCCCTCTCTCAGCAAAGCCACCCTTCTTCTGTGACCTTTTTAGTTGTTTTGGGGTTGATCTCTTCCTAACAGTCCAACTGCCAAATTTCATGTTTCAGTCTAATGTAATTGGCTTTTGAGAACAAATTAAGTCACCTTTGACAGGCCAAAACATGGCTCAGCCTTGAAAAAAAAAAATTACAGCAGGATTTTCTTCTGTCCTGGCTTGTCCCTCTTCTGTGATGGGACTTGGGTGAGAGGGGCAGCTGGTTGGGTCAGGGAGCTCTTTGTTTTGATCTAGCAGAAGTACGTTTGAAAGAAGTTGATTTGATCCTGTCAGGATTACAGCAGTTAGATGCATATCAAAATGTTTTCTTATCTTATATTATTTAACTCGGAATATAATAATGTAATTATCTTGACATGAAAACATTACGTACTGTGGTATTTCCACTTATCTTTAAATAGACATTTTTCACTTTGTGAGAGATGCATGCAGTAAGACAAAACAAAAAAAATGAATAAAAAGGAGTGAGTGACAGCCTAAGCTAGTTTATTTATATTAAAAAAAACAAATAATATTTGACATTAATAGAATTTTACAGACTTGGAATTAAAACATTTAGGTAGTTATGGTATTGTTTTATATTTCTACTGTAAGGATATATGTTCCATAAACTTTACAGTGTTTTTTCTTCGAGGCTATGTTACACAGCCGTGGGGGAGGGCAAAGGAGCATTTAAGGCACTTTTTTCTCCTTCTTCTTTTTTTTTTTTTGATAGAGCCGAGCCTGTAGTTTAAAATATACTTAATGAAAAATAGTGGTGAGTGACCAAAACCAATATAGTTAACATACTTACTAAGAGTATTGACTACCATGCTTTTGAAGAGTAATGGTAAACTGTTGTAGTCTGGAACATGATGTGGAAAATTTTTATTATTTCATACTTTAAATTTTATATTGGACAGCAATGAATGGATTTGAAATTGGTTATCGTGAATGCAATGTCATGATAACTTGTGACTTAATTCAGTTGTTTCAAATATTACCTTATTTAAGAGGTCAAAAATGTAGCTTCTTGGTTGGAAACAAGTGCCACATGTACTCATTTTTTGAACACTCTCAGGGATGAGGACTCCTCCAGGTCCTTGGGCAGCCTGAACAGTATTTCTGTTTTTTCCATTTCTGTTCTCCAAAGATTTATCAGTTGTTTCCCAGTCTAAGCCCTGTTTCAGATACCACAGTGATGCAAGCAGCCATAAAGGTGACCTGGGCACAGCACAGGAATATTTTCTCAGTGTTTATGGAAAAAAGGAAACTGTGATAAAATTCAGAAATTACAATTAAGTGTCCATGCCTTTTTGAATTTCTGAATACAATCTCAAGACTTTGCTTCATTTTGGTTTTGTTGTATTGTTGTGGCAAATCGTGAACATGAGAAGTATTCAGTCAGGAGCTCCTATTTAGACAAAACATGCATTTTATTTCAGTATTTAGTCTGTTAACATATAAGCATACCTGTCTTTTCTAGCAAATACCAAGAGGATCCTTTTTGTTCTCTTGTGGCCTTTAACACTGGCGATTTTTGATACATACATGTGTTCACTGTCCTGCTAGTGACTACTGATGCTGCACTGACCCACAGGGCAAATATGTCTTGTTTTAACCTGAGCCTCCAGGACCCACTTTGGCCTCTGGTATCTGGGGGTTTCGAGGCAGCTGTGATGTGTCTGGGTGCTGCTCTCACTGCTTCTCTGTTTCCAGGTATCTCTGCTGCCCTAGTAAAAACTACTCTCTCACTCATGCTGGGTTTGCTCAGCTCTTCCAGCATAGAATCATAGGATGTTTTGGATTGGAAGGGACCTTACAGATGATCAAGTTCCAACTCCCCTGTCATGGACAGGAACCTTTCACTAGACCAGGTTGCTCAGAGCCCCATCCAACCTGACCTTGAACACCTCCAGGGATGGGGCATCCACAGCTTCTCTGGGCAACCTGTGCCAGTGCTTCACCACCCTCACGGTAAAGAATTTCTTCCTAATATCTGATCTAAATCTACTCTCTTTCACTTTGAATCCATTTCCCCTTGTCCTGTCACTTCATGCTCTTTTAAAAGTCTTGCCCCATCTTTCCTGTAAGTTCCCTTCAGGTACTGAAAGGCTGCAATTAGGTCACCCTGAAGCCTTCTCTTTTCCAGGCTGAACAATCCCAATTCTCTCCACCTTTCCTCATGGGAGTGGTGCTCCATCCCTTAATCATCCTGATGGCCCTCCTCTGGACTCACTCCAACAGGTCAGTGTCCTTCCGGTCAGGACAGGTGGAATCTCCTCCCTTGACCTGCTGGCCATGCTGCTTTGGATGCAGCCCAGGATACATTTGGCTTTCTGGGCTGTGAGTGCATGTGGCCAGCTCATGGCCAGCTCGTGGCCAGCCTCTCACCCACCAGCACCCCCCAGTCCTTCTCAGCAGGGCTGCTCCTGATCTGTTCATCCCCCAGCCTGTGTTGGTACTGGGAGTTACCCTGACCCAGGTGCAGCACGTTGAATTTGGTCTTGTTAAACCTCATGACATTCCCATGGGCCCACTTCTTGAGCTTGTCTGGGTCCCTCTGGATGGCATCCTGTCCTTCAGGTATGTCAACAGTACCACTCAGCCTGGTGTAATGAAGATATATTTCAGAAAGTGAGGATATTCTTAAGTGAAAAGGAAGAAGCAGTTCAAGTTATGGCAGCCACTGTAAAATGCTTGTCTTAAACTCTAGTATAATACCTAATAGATTAGGTGTGAGAGAGCGTGTGTGATGGTAGCAGCTCATGACCTACAGTCCCAGGGCATCAGTGCATTCTGGTTTTCCTTCTTGCGGTTTTGTTAATGGCCTTTTAAAGGGGCAATGTGATCATCAGGATAGATTCTTGAGAAGTGATGCTGGGCTTTCAGAAGCCCTCATCTTCACACTTTTTTCTTAGTAGTCTTCCTGTTCAGAGATCCTTTGGAAATAGCTTTCAGTTTCCTGCCACTGTCAGCATCCAGTGTCACCTGCTGCATGTTTTAGACCCATGTCCTTCCAGTCATTGAGGTGCTGGTGTTTTACTGTCATGAAAGCCCTAGGCTGCTGTTGGGTTAACATCTTTCACAAAAAAATAGATGTGAAAGGAAAGTAACCTTTAGGCTACACAAAAGTTTTATGAGGATAAGTGAAAGCAAGGTAACCACAGATTACCACAGGATAAGATAAACAGGTAATTACCACGGTAAAGCCTTACATTGCACATTCATATGTTAGGATGCTTTTCGATTACTTGTCTGTGTGCCTCTGCCCTGCCTGTAGGAACAATATTAGTGGTTCAGCATTACACTTCAAAAATTATGTTGCACTTTGAGAGGATTTGAGTTGTTGACAATTTTTTGTAATATAGCAATTATAAAATAAGCTTTTCTTTTTTGTGAGGAAAGGGAGGGTTGTGGGTCTTATTTATTTGTTTGGTCTTTGCTTTTTGAGAGACAGGTAAAGAACTTCTAGTTGTCACATCCAAATCCATGGCACTATGTTAATACTGTAATCAAGGGCCTAACGAAATATTAATACTAAGGTAACTTTTTATTAGGGACTTGTGGGATTTTTTTGTTAAACAGGTTGTCTTTTATAAAGGAAATGAGAAATTTCTATTCTGAATTACAGGAGGAAAGAGCATTAGTGCAAACTAAGAGTAAAGACATAAAAGAACAAAACATGTATGAAGTGAATTTGACAAAAAAAAAATCCTAAAATTCTCAGTGTGGAAAATGCAGGAGAGAGCCATGAGAAATACAAATGCTGAGACAACAGTAAATGAAACTAATTTGCAGTACAGCTGGACAGTCAAATATTTCATTGCAAAATGTAGCCTTTATTTTTATGGCTTGTTTGAGTCCAGTGAGGTTAAAATTAGGTCCTGCATTTCCAGTAGGAGCTCCCTAAACTGTGATTTCATTACCCTTCTACTTGTTTTCCTGTAAGAAGTTTTTCTTGGTTACGGAATTGTTAAATAAGATCTGTATGTGTGTATTATTGAAAACTGCTGCAGTCATAGACACAGCCTTAAATTTGCATTAGTCATCTCTAAAAGAATTCTGGACTTGGGTTGATTTGAAAACAGATAATTCATCTTGTTCTGGATGTATACAGTGAGGAAGGGAAAAAGTCTCTGGAAAAGTATGTGGCAAGGAAGGTTTTTTAATGTCCTCTACACATAAAATATGATTTGGGAGGAAATCTCTCTTTGCAGAAATCAGCAGTTTTACAGATGGAGTACATCCTTTTGGGAAGTTTCTTCAGTAGTCTCAAGCTGATGTTTTTGAAATGTCTGGAGTAGGCCAGTATTTCTGTTGAATAGCACATTTTTTGAAGGCTGTTATTATAATAAACCACGTTTTTAGCATAATTCGAATTGGTATATATACTTTGATTTTAAAAATTGAGTTCTTTTGAGACTGGGAACTACAAACAGCATTCAAGAAAAAAAATGCTGTTGAACTTACACAGAAATTTTTATGTTTAAGACTTTCCAACAACATGGGTACTTTGTGTCACCAACTGGGCCTAGCTAAGAGAGGGTCGAGGAATGCCTGAAGGTCAAACAAACTTCTCATTATAAAGCAAAGCTTTCTAGAGCAATATATCCCAATTATAAAGACAATATAAATGACCCCAGTGACAGGCTTTTTATACAGTAAGAAGCCACCCTTTATCTTTCAGCTGATAAATGTTACCTTTAAAAAAAGAGAGTTAGGAAATGGGCTATGGTAGGCAACAGCAGTGAGCTCGGGAATGAGCAGGAGTACATATAAAGGTTTTCCTCATATTAGAGGAAATCCATCAGATGCTTTGCTTTGCTAGATACAAAGCAGGGAGAGAAGCGAACAGAAGATACTTTGTCTTTCCATGGGTAGGATTTTCTACTCAGACATAGATGATCTGAGTATGCCGCTCAAAGTGGTGTGTGTATGGCAATAATTGAGGCAAAATTTGTCACTCACACTAAATACACAACAGGGAGGTCCTAGTAGAGGTGAGAGATGAATATTCCTAAAGTAAATAGCTCGAAAGGCCAAGGGGTCACAGTTGAGTGAAGTGACCAAGAGACTGCACACATGTTCCCTCTCTACTGACAATGGTATACCTCACTGTTTTTTCTGGTGTTGAGACTATAAGAAGTGATATTTTGTATGAACACGGGAGAGATGAGCTCCACTGCTGCACAGAAGATACCAGGTCAGACTTGGCAAGAGAATCACGGAATGGCTGAGGCAAGGAGGCACCTCCTGAGATCATCTAGTCCAACTCCCTGCCCAGAGCAAGGAAGGTACTATGTTTACATGGAATCCACATATTTCAGTTTGTGCTCCTTGCCCCTCAGTCTGTCACTAGGCACCACCGAGAGGATCCTGACTCCATCTTTTCTGGCTGTATCACGCATTTATACAAATTGACAAGGTCCCCCTCCTTGAGCCTTCTCCTCTCCAGGCTGAGCAGTCTCAGCTCTCTGAGCCTCTCCTTGAAGGCTGGTTTCTTCAGTCCTTGTGTCTTTGTAGCCCTTTTGTTGCACTTGCTCCAGTAAGTCCCCTGTCTCTTGTACTGGCGAGCCAGCACTGCACTACTGGACTCACAGCACTCCAGATGTGTCTTGCCAGAAGCAAAGGAGAAGGGGTCATCTCCCTGGATCTGCTAGTGGTTCTCTGAATAATGCAGCCCAGATTGCCTTCTTTATGAGTGCTTGGTGCTGGTTCATGCTCAGCTTGTTGTATACACACTCCTTACCTTGTTATATAGGTAGTTGAGTGTTTAGGTACTGTGTGAGCAGGGGCTCAGCTGTTCTCTTTCTGTCTAGGTAAAGCAAAGCAGGCATTCCACACAAAATATCATTAATGGAGAATATTCCCTGCAAAGGAATCCACTTCATCGCCACTGACTTTGAGGTCTCAAAGTTCAAGCATTTGTATTTGAATTTATGAGGCTGTGCTCCTTCATATTTTGGGGAGAATTAGTCAGTTCTAGGACGTGACTCAGCTAATCTCATCTGTACTAGGCTAGTGTGGATCACACCTGAGAAATGCCTCTTTTGTTTCATTGGTGATTATGGAGGTCCAGGGTGACCAGTTCAGATCTATAGAGCACTGTTACTGGAAAAATTGTACCACAGACATGTTACCATGTTAGATGCCAAATGTGAATAACTGATATATACAGCACTCCAGTCAGCTCAAGGTTTTTCATTAAAGAATAAAAAATAACATCAAAGTAGTTTTCTTTATCCTTCTTCAGTTACAACCTCTGTTGACTAAAGCAAAGTGAGAAAAGTATGTTATTCTGAAAAACCACTTCTGCATCCCAGAATAACCTGTTTCTAAAGTGTGCACAGCTAATTCTAAAGACTCAGAGAAAGTCATAAATGTTAACCATGAGGAGGCAGAATGCTGTAACTCCCACCATTCCTTCAGAAAAGTCTGTCTTGAGGTCTGCAAACCAGCCTATTAAAAATCACTTTCAGAACAGTTCTGGCTTCTGTCACAGGAGCAGGCTGTGTTGTGGTTATTTGTAGAGAAGCAGAGGGTGTAATTCTTCTATGCCAGTAATATTTTTTGAAGGGACAAATCTAGAGACTAAACTACTTGTATGGGGTCATTTGAAAATTAATTTACCATCTTCAAGGTGAACAGCTGTTATCTATTAATAGCTATTTTTTACCCACAAAAGATTTTAGCAGTTAAAAGCCAACTCCATCAACCTCTGCTTTTTCATATTCAGTAAATACAGGGATTTTGATAACTCCAGGCAAAGTTATCATGAGGAGGAGTTTAATATTCTACAGATCATAGCACATAATCTTTCTTCTTTCTGCTTGAATGTCAAGCATGAAAAAGGAAAAAATACATTTACAAAGTTGACTTTAGAAGGTGCTTTAAAATATATTTCCTTACAACAGAGCAGCCTTAGATAATCCATTATTTTACTTGTAGACCCTCTTTAAGGAGGGCAGAAGACAAAAGGCACACACAGATTTGTAAGTGTATCGAGTTAGTACACTGAGATCAAAGGCTATCTCTGCCTGAGGGACTCTGCACATTCTCTTCCAGATCAGCTGCAACATCAGGGACAGGAAAACCTGCAAAGCATTTTGTTTGCTATGTGTTCAATCTCCTGTCATCTGCTAATGCAGTCTTTGTCAGAAAGTACTTAATGTTGTGGTACCCAAGTAACCTGCGTCCCTGTTTCACATCCATTGTTCTGCTGAATAGTCTCCCACATTCCCTGTTCAGGATTGCTGACTTTTCACGAATAGGAGATGATCAGCAGACATGCTTCTCTGGGGGAGGGGAGGGGGGAAGAAAACAAATGTATTGGCATCCTAGTATTGGGGCTGATTGCATCAATGGGACAGAGTATATTGTTGTGTCCTTGGTCTATTATTAGCAGCTGAGCCTGTGATCTCTCACTATTTCAGAATGGCTGGTCTCATGTTCTGTTGAAGGAGAGGATACAGGGTACAGATTCTTGTAGGTCATGTGCCTGGGGGTCTTGAAAAAGAAAGAATTTTGATCTCTGTATCAAAATAGTTGTAGGCATGTATTTTATCCACTTCTTTAGTGTCTTGTCATGAATAGAGGGGATTTGGGGAGGAGCACACGGGGAGAAACAGGAAAAGTTGTTTAAAAAAATTAGAGTGTTTGGTTTTCATTTTCTTTTTAGGTTGGCTGGTATGTTAAAACAGAATAATGCGTTTCTTTATTTGACTGTATGCTAGGTTTTCAGAAGTTGGCCCAAGTTGCTTTTCTGAAGAGGGTATAAACCTCACCTGGAGTGGAACCACAGTTACTTAGTGGCTTTCCTTGTGCCTTTTGTGAATGACTAATTATTTCTTGGATTCTTTCATCTTTGATAAAGTCAAATTAAATTAGGAACAGGGAACTTAAGTTTGCCATAAATGGTTTAATTTTCCCCAGTTTATCTCATACCTGTAAAGATGACTGTACTGAAAGTGTTCCCTTGCACTTAGTGTGCAGCACTGTGACAAGAGAATTTCAACTCTTGTCACTCTCTGTGAGGTGATGGAGAAAAGTTGTCCCTCTTTCATTGTGTGCTGGGATGGTTCTTGCATATCATTTGCCCTGATAGCTTACAGAGTTTGTAAACCAACATCTGTAACCAGTGGCCATCAGGGAATTGGATGTTCCTGGTCCCAGATAGTAGTGGTAATGGACATCAGGTGACTGTAGCACCAACAGCTCGTGAAGTCAGCTGTTTTCTGAGGAGGTTTGACTCTATAATGCCCGGTAGGACTAGTCTGATGGGAAAAAGACAAAAGGTAAAGTTTAAGAAGGAGGAGAAATTGACTCTTCTAATTTCTGTATTAGTGAAGCACATGAGTGTATCCAGGAAGAACAGTATGTTGGCAGTTTCTTCCATTCTAATACATAACTTGAAGGTACATAGAGAGATGCTGCGTACCTCTAGACATATGAACTTGTACGTACCTACAGATATGGGTCCCCTGCAAGCAAGTATTTTGATGATGTTCTGGTAGAGGATGATGTAAGACTCCTCTGCTCATGGTCTGAAGGAATCCTGTGTTGGGCACACATTCCAGAATTGTATCTAAGCAGCTGGGTTCTGTGGGATTTTTATTCTGGAATTATGTATATCACTAAGAATTATACATTTATTTGCTCCTCACAGTCAGGTAAGCATTTACTTTAAGGTGGGCAGCATTTTATTAAATGTGGGGGGGTTTTTGAATATAGCAGGTTCCCTTTCAGATAGAAAGGAGATACGCTTATTTTTCCTTTACCTTTTTTTCTTGTGTTTTGGGAATCTATTTTGCCTCTTACTCAGTAAAATATTGTGTGGAAAGTAAGTGAAGGTGAGTAAGGTTGAAAATGATGATTAGATCTCAGACCTTTTGTGGCTTTGTTGTAAGCAAAATAAAGCAACGGTATTTAATTCTGATCATGTGATTCATCCAAAACTAGATCACAAAGGCATTTTTATTTTGTTTATAGTTGATCTTCTGTGTAAGCAGTTGATGCTTTAGTCTGTTGTCATCTTTGCTGTTTTAGTGACTGTTTTTGACAGAGCAATTTACTTTCAGGTGTCTTGTTTTACTTTTTTGTATGCTGTCCTTACACCTGATGTTGTGGGAAAGTCATTTCCTCAAATTGGCAATGGTGATGATTTGAATAAGTAAATGGCAATTGAATTCCAAGTCTTCCAACAGCACTGATGTGCTGATACACAAGATCATCATTCTTCAGAAAGGGCTTGTCTGCAAGTCATCTCCTGTTAGAATCGAAGCTGTGTTTTGGGTAATTCTGCTGGATTTGAAACTCTTTCAAAAATTTCCTCTCATGCAGATGCTAATTAACAACTGGCTGAAGGGATACAGTGTGGTACAGTTCCATTTGTAAGTTAGTTTCAGTCTCATTAATTAGAATTGGTTTCAGTAGCTTCTGGAAAAATTTTATCAGCCTGCGGCATCCAGGAACGAAATCCACAAAGTTACAGCATGGCAGGCATGATAGATTAGACAATATTGCTCTCAGTATTTTTTGAGTGGGAAATAATGAATCTGTGTATTTTTAATTACATTAATTACATGGGAGTTTGTTCTGCTTTTGCAAGTGGGAATTCTTTGTGTTTGACAGGCTTTATACTGTTACTAGTAACCTATGTACTTGTTTTGATTGCAGCCAAATATGCATATTTCATATGTGCAGGAACTCATAAAATGCATTTTAATATGAAATACAGTTGAAACACCTCATAAAGAGCAGTTGAGTTACAATGAGTTATTGCTGTTACTGCACCTTTTTGTTAGATATTTGGCTTTTCTAGTTGAATTTTTTGGGTTTAAGCAGTAACTCGATGTGTAAGGTGCTCTTACCAGGAGAATTCCTTTTCACTCTCTTTTTATTAACAGTGCAGGGCTTTAACCGGTTTTGAATACTTTAAAAGTTTCTGGTTCTGTAAAAACTGATTAATTGCTTTTGAAAGCAGGCCATGTTACCAACTGTTGATAGGTCTGCTTACATATCTTTTCAGTGTTTTTATGAACAACTGATCAAATTAGATTTGTCACTCTTGTCTTGTGGTGATTTTAAATTGAAATGGAATATATTAAAGCAGCCAACCACACTGATTATATTGCAAGCCTCATTTAATGTCATACATTCACACATTGTAGTGAAAAGCAGGATTTTTTTAAATGCATGACTGTGACTGTACCTTTAGCGACTCCAAAGGTCACCTGTAATCGTGCATAATTTATTAGTGTTAGATACCTGATATCTGAAAGCATACTCCACAATACCATATGTACATTAGAGGTGGAGAGCAAAAAAATCAAATTGTTGTATAACACATTTCACCAATATGCTGTTCTTGATACTGTCCAAGTCCTTACTGGTCAATAGGCTGCTGTAATGAAACCTTTGTATGTCATTGGACAGTTGTTATCCATAGAGAGCAGAACTGTCCACTCTGATGATTTATTTGAGGGGATTTATTGATGATTTAGATGAGGGGATTGAGTCCACCATCAGCAAATTTGCAGATGACACTAAGCTGGGGGGGAGTGTCGATCAGCTGGAAGGCAGGAGGGCTCTGCAGAGGGACCTGGATAGGTTGGAGAGTTGGGCTGATTCCAACGGGATGAGGTTCAACAAGGCCAAGTGCCGGGTCCTGCACTTTGGCCACAACAACCCCATGCAGTGCTACAGGCTGGGGACAGAGTGGCTGGAGAGCAGCCAGGCAGAGAGGGACCTGGGAGTTTGGATTGACAGGAAGCTGAACATGAGCCAGCAGTGTGCCCAGGTGGCCAAGAAGGCCAATGGCATCCTGGCCTGGATCAGGAACAGCGTGGCCAGCAGGACCAGGGAAGTGATTCTTCCCCTGTACTCAGCACTGGTGAGGCCACCCCTGGAGTACTGTGTCCAGTTCTGGGCCCCTCAGCTCAGGAAGGATATTGAGGTGCTGGAGCAGATCCAGAGAAGAGCAACAAGGCTGGTGAAGGGACTCGAGCACAAGTCCTATGAGGAGAGGCTGAGGGAGCTGGGGCTGTTCAGCCTGGAGAAGAGGAGGCTCAGGGGAGACCTCCTCACTCTCTACAACTCCCTGAAAGGAGGTTGTAGCCAGGTGGGGTTGGTCTCTTTTCCCAGGCAACCATCAGCAAGACAAGAGGGCATGGTCTCAAGTTGTGCCAGGGGAGGTTTAGGTTAGATATTAGAAAGAATTTCTTTACAGAGAGGGTGATCAGGCATTGGAATGGGCTGCCCAGAGAAGTAGTGGATTCTGCATCCCTGGAGATTTTTAAAAAGAGACTGGATCTGGCACTTAGTGCCATGGTCTAGTAACTGCAGCGGTGTTGGATCAAGGGTTGGACTTGATGATCTCGGAGGTCCGTTCCAACCCAGCTGATTTTATGATTCTGTGAAATCCTGAGACACCAAAGCATACATTAGACATTATCATAGAATCATAGAAAGGCTTGGGTTGAAAGGGATCTTAAAGATCATCTAGTTCCAACCCCCCCATCATGGGCAGGGGTGCCAGCCACTAGATCAGATTGCTCAGGGCCCCATCCGACCTGGCTCTGAACACTTCCAGAGATGGGACATATAGATATGGCAATGTGTTGTTATAAGTTGTTCCTTCCAGGTTATCAGATGACAGTATTTTCCTGCAGTGTTCACAATAATAAAATATGTTTCTTAAAGCTTTTCCTTGTGTTTTATTAACTAGCACCTTCTTATAATGTATGGGAAGCTTGGTAGAATCTTCTAGTTGAAAGTCAATAGAAATGCTGACAGAATAAATTTTTACATAAACTCCCTGTATCCCTCTCCTTACCGTTATCTTTGAAAATAAATCTCTCTGTGTTTCCCCTGTGCTTGCTCAGATGTAAATGTCCTAAAAGTTAACATTGTGAATATTTGGTGTTTGTGAAGTGGTTAAATTCACATTTCAAAGCAATTTTTTCAGGTTTATGCATAGCTTAATGCAAAAGAATAGTAGCTACACACAAGCTTTCAACAGGGGTTCTTGTGTTATCTTTGAAAAATGTTGCATAGGCTTTTAGTGTAATTTATGCACACAAAAATTATTACTTATTCCAGCATTTTGAAAATATTTTAGAGTGCTGTGTCATTCTTTGTATGACTACTTCCTTTTCTAGAAATCCTTTGGGAAAGCAGTAGATATGCCATAGTGTCCAGACAGCAGGTGCTAATGTGGGGAAAAGTCAAGGCATGAGTCGCTTGGTTTTTATGTGGATGACACTGGCACTGGGTGAGGCTGGAGTTCCACTCTGTTAGCTTAGCCTTTGATTTACCAATAGCCAACTGGATCTGAAGCAAATGTTTCCTGTGATAACTTGGTCAAAATAGGTTTCATGCCAACCCTCAACAGCTTAAAGTTAACATCCGTTAGTGTTTTCCTTTTAATTTGACTAAGTAAATATACCTTTTGAAGAAAAGACACTGCAGTGGCTTCTGTGGCTAAAGGATAGCAGTTAAACTCTCAAAAATGTTTAGTTTCTCTTTAGTTTTGCTCCTCTAAAATACCCATGACTAAGAAATAAAAGTGGAGTTATCCTGGAATACTGATATGCAAAGACAATTCAACCTATAGATTTTATTATAGGTGCATACAAAGCAACTGTAGCCTTTGTGCTGCCCATGCAGCAGCAGATCTCACAAGTTGCAAGATGTTTCCGGTTCTCTTAAATGGCTTCAGAATCTGCATTGGAGTTTTGTGATTATTTATCTGTTGTCTCCTTAGATTTTATGGCTTAGACTTAGATTTTTGTCATCAGACATCAAGTCTAGTTGCACTCGAAGTCTTTACATAGCTTTTTCATATAAATCCATTCTCAACATAAATTGTATCAGTGGCATACCTAGGTGCCGTCTGCTGGCTTCTTTGCAATCTTGTTTTGGGTTTTCCTTATTTTAAAGTTTGATTTATTAAGAAATGGTAAAGAAGAAAGTAAAGTTGTCATCTGATTGATATTTCCTTTTACATAAATATCAAAATGGAAGTTGCTATATATCGTTGCTAGATAGTGGTCCGGTGTAATTTATCTTCACAAATGGTAAACAACACAAATGGTAATTCTCTTGTTGTGCTGTAGGGTTTTCAGAGACCCTGTTCAGAATGTCATAAAATATTTAGCTTCTATTCAAGAAATTTTTTTAAACATCCAGTGATAATGCAGGAAGTAGCTCATTGATCACATTCATGCTCTAAAAGACGCATACTTGGTTGCAAAGAAAAACAAAAAGCAGGGGGGAAAAGTGCACATTATTTTGACCAGGAATTGCCTATGAGGAGAGGTTCCCGAGTCATACTTGTGCGAGTTTAGGAACTCATGCTCAAATAGTGTTTCTTTGGATGAACTTAACAATAATTTGCAGAAACAGAGTTAGTAATGCAAAGGAGTGTAAGTTAATTCTTAATATAGAAAAGAACTGCCTTATCCAGCTCTGTTTCAGAAAAATGTTGCCAGGACAAGGGAATTGTATCCATTTTAAACATTTAAACATATTAAATGCCTTGATCAAAAAGTCCCTCACGCTGTTGTGTGTCTTCATGGGATGCACATCTCTGTCTGGGTCTTTTCCGACCAGCTTAAGTTCACATTTGTGGTTCAGGTGTCTGAATAATAATTTTGAATATAGGACTTTCCCTGGAGTATTGACCAAAATACAGCGTAAGCACGTTATATGAGAATCTCTGTGCAGGATACTTAGAATTCCTAGAGGCTAAATGTGGATTATGGGAAGTAGTTGCCAATATCAATCTAGTGGCATACTGTTTACTCAAATCTGATCAACTATATTAGCCAGTTCTCAGCACTGATTCAGAGGCTTTTCCTTTGGCCCAAAGTGTTCATGTTCATTTCTAGATTCAATGGGTATTTATATTTGCATATTTTTAAATCACTTCAATGTTTCTTCTGCTTAGATGAGTTTCAGCAACAGTAGTTTTCTGTGAGGATGAAGTTCTAATTTTATCTTCACAAAACGTTTATAATTAAACACAAAAATATTATTTTCTTTGGTGTCACAAATCCAAAGCTATTGCTAAGAAAACATTTGTGTCTATCATCCACAGAGCAATAGATTTGTCTGATAGAGGGGGCTCGAAAGTTCATTTTCCTACTCAGTTCCTACCATCTCAATTGTGGAGTGCTTAGTCATCTGAACCTGTGATTGTGTAGTGGATTATGTGTTCTAAAAACCATTATAGCTGTGAATAGTACCTGGTATTGTCAAAAGACCTTCACAGTTTCGGTCTCATGAAAAAAGGCATATTTGATTAGTGGAGCCAATTTCACTAGGCACAACATGCTTACATCTTCCAAGCCTCAGAACAAAACTGAGTTAAAAGAGAATCATCACTTTCTGTGATCTCTAACAAATTATTGCTTCACTAAATCTTTACATCCATCTTAACCCTTAGATTTTTCCTTCTCATGTGGTGAATGATGACCTTCATTATGTGTGCCCTAATGCATCTTGCCCATTTCATTGTCTGTGAAGTAGTGTCTTATAGAAGATGTAAATGCAGTAAAATGTAGGGTATTGGAAACTTTTGGCATTAGCAACTCGATATTCCTCAGGTTGAACTTTCCTGCCGCTCTTCTTCAGTGTGTGTGTTTGGCCTTACCTGATGTGACTGTATCGTCGTAATGGTTGATTTTATGGCATATGAAGAAGGCTGTGCCATGAAGAGTGATAGACTTGCAGGGGAAGTGAGTGCCCTGTTGGTGTGTAACTGATGGTGTTCAACCGCCTGAGCGTGTTCAAGGGGGGAGTGCCAAGACTGCCTGTGGTAGGCAGGCACTCATATGTAGCTCATTAAATTAGATAGGGCTAAATGCTTAAAGATCTTTTTAGATTTTTGCAAATTCTGAAAGGTTTACGTGGATTCGAAAAGTAGTTGGAAACATTTGTGGAAGGAAAAATCAACCCAGAGTTACTTCTGCATGGGGAGAGCTCTGTCCGTTCAGGAAGTTGCTGGACCTTCCAGGTTGCTGGAAGATGGTTTCATAAGCCAGGGCTGTGTCATGGTTGTGTTGTTCATGCAGAGTATCTGCTTTTCTTCTCTCCAGGGCAGAATTTGACACTAGACAGACCTTTCATCAGACTAAGCATGGCCCGTTTCTGTTTGTAGTGTATGTGTGCTATATCACGAGCCATTTCCCTTGCTGTGAAGAGTGTAACATCTTATAAAAGGAGGATATATGTGTGTCCTAATGGATAGTCGTTGCTTTCTTCTGCAGTGTTGTGGGATTGGCAGGGCAACGTGTAGTGTGTTCTTCCCTTTGCAGAAGCTGAACTGTTCCTGCAGTGCAGCTCCACACTAAGCTCTCACTTACAGGATGTGACAACTGAGAGTGGAGTTGTCAGGCCCATACAACTGTGAAAAGCAGTAGCTCACAGGGCATGTTAAAGCCAACTTTTATTTCCTGAAGAGTACGTGGTGTCCTGAGTCATTGATACACTATGAACAGTGTTGCTTTCTGATCTTAATTTTTTTTTAATCAGTGGCACTAGGAATTTTAGTAGCTCAGTGTTGCTGTTCAAAATGTACACAAAGGTTGCGGAGGGTCAAGCCAGGTAGTGAAGTAGAAAGCACAGTAAGCACAGTAAGACCATGACTATTCCTCCCTCCCTCAAAGAGTGTGGACCTTTGAACCTTATCTCCAGTCTGCTCTTTGAGTGGCCAATCTGTTGTCTGCAGGAAATCTTCCAGTGTTCTCATTTTTTTTCTTTTTAATGCAACACACAGTCATCTAGTACCTAATTGCTGTAGATGCTGTGTCAAGTGAAAGCAAGGTAGAGCAGCCGATTCTTCATTAAATTTCATTTTAAGCTTTCTAATTCAACTTTTAAGAAACTTAGCAAGTTCTTTTATCTTCGTTTTGCTTTTATCTTGGTTTTTGTCTTGGTTTTACACACCTCATTTGGAATGTGCAGGTGACTGTTATCATATGCTATATACTTGGTTTCACTATTGCTATCGTAATTGAATTTATCAGTTTCAGCAAAATGAAGATTAATGTCTGCTCTAACTACAGATATGAGTTCTTAATTTCAAGATCCAGATCTTTCCTTGTATTCTTTCCTTCTTCTCTGAGAGACAGCAGTGGAGCTTTCACCCTTGAAGACTTGTGAGATTTTGATGAGACCGAGCGCTGCCCAAATTTAAATAGTGTTTAGACTGTTAAAGTGCCTCACAGAGAATGACAGTAACTATGACTTGAGCATCTTTAGCAGTAGAAGAGGAATGTTTTATGCCATCAAAAATACAGATGCCAGCAGAGGCATCTCTGAAACAAAAGTTGGAAATGTGGTGTACTGGTTTACCTGTTCTCTCAGAAGGCTGATTTCACATCATCAGTTATTATTTGTATTCTGCTGCTATCTAGAGGTCTGGTGCACCACAAATAGGCAATCTTTAAGACCATTTCTGTCTATAGAATTTGCAGTGCCAAAGAAGGTTCAGAGGAGGAGGTGTCATCCAACCTGTCCTACAGACAAAACCCGAAGTCTGAATTCAGCAACTGGTCCAGTACAATGTTGGGAAATGGGGGCAAAGCTGACCGTAGCACCTGGATCTTCTGAATGAAGATTCAGTGCTCAGCAGCTGTAAAAGCAGCATGTCCTTTTTATGTTTTGCTTATGCAGATAAAGCAGGAAACTGATAGTGTCTTCCAGATAATGATATATATCAGTTTCATGAGGATTTGCAGTAGGGGAATTTGTATTAAGCTTTAATAAATGGAAAGAACTGTGAATGCTCTTGGTCAAGCCTTGCTAGCAGGTATTTTAATTAATTTTTTTCTAATTTCTTCTATGGGTTTTGTACACTCCTTGACTTGTCTTGGTTGTCTTGACTTTGCTCAGTTGTGGTTTTTTGATACTATGAGAGTTTTCTGTTTATTTGCTTTTTGGTTTTTAGACTTCTTCACACTTAACCTTGATTTTGAACCAGTGCATCTCTGAACTGCCTTTTCCAAGGCAAAGGCTTTCCAATATTTTCATCTTAGTGGGAGCCTAGAATCATTAAGATTGGAAAAGACCTCCCAGATCATAGAGTCCAGCCTTTGACCAAACACCAGCATGCCAACTAAACCATAGTACTAAGTGTTATGGTCCAGTGGTTTCTTGAACATTTTCAGGTATGGTGACTCTACCACTTCCATCCAGTTCCAATGTTTAACCACCCTTTTAGTGAAAAAATTCTTCCTGATGGTCAACCTGAACCTCCCCTGACTCAGCTTGAGGCCATTTCCTCTCATCCTGTCACTAGTTGCCTGGGAGAAGAGACTGACCCCCACCTGTCTACAACCTCCTTTCAGGTAGTTGTAGAGAGTGAGGAGGTCTCCCCCAAGCCTCCTCTTCTCCAGGATAAGCAACCCCAATCCCTCAGCTGTTCCTCACAGGACTTCCTCTCTAGACCTTTCACCAGCTTTGCTGCCCTTCCCTGGACACGCTCCAGGACCTCAGTGTCCTTCTTGAAGTGAGAGGCCCAGAACTGGATACAGGACTGGAGGTGCAGCCTCAGCAGTGATGAATCCTTATAAGTGATTCCATCTGTAATTCAGTCCTGCTTGCAGAGGCAAAAGCTGTACAAAGTTGAGTTTCATTTTGAACAGGCTTACATAACCCAATGCATTTTAGTTCTTTTACTCTACAGAGAACTGTGTCATCTGGGTTTGCAACTGGTTAACCCAAGGAAAATGAGTTTCAGGCGTACCGGGTCATTCATCTCTTACTGCCACCTCATTTTTGCAGCTTGATTAGCAATTGGCCAAAAGGAAAAATAGACTGATGATTTTGTAAAACAGACACGGAGAAAGTCAGTAACTATGTTTTTCTGTTATAAAATAATTCATTGGAAAACAGGAAAAAGAGGATGCAAGGCCAGTTACGTATCGTGGGGAAATTAATGTCTTCTGACTATGCCATAATAATCATTTCCTCCTTCCCCATTTCTTCTAAGCAAATATACTCGGGGTACTCTTCAGTGATAGTATATATAAAGGATATCCTCCAAAAAGAGATTGGCAGGTTTAATTTGTTGGATGTGTGCAATCACAGGCCGCGTTAAATTCAAAATGCTTGTCCAATCAAGGGTTCAATATAGAAAAGAGGCTGTAACAAGCATGCAGTACGCTGTAATAAAGAAATCTGTTGATTGAAAACAGTTTGTATATTTTGGAAATGATAGGGAATGTAATTGGTAAGAAAGAAAAGGATAGGGCTTCATAAATAATAGGAAATAGAGCATATTTTTTCCACTGATAATGCTAACTCAATTTGACAATATTCTCGTGCTGAATTTTCCTGTTCAATAAATTAGGTCTGGTAGATCTTCCAATACTCTAAATTTCATGATTAATGGAAGGAGCTCTTTATTTTGATGGTGCCAGCTTCAATGTGTTGAATTTCAGCTATAATGACCCTCTCCTTTTCTCTCATCCTTTTTTCCCCTCTGTCTCCTAACCCTTAGGAAGTATATATGAAGAAGGAGAGGATTTGGCAGGCAAGCTTTTCAGTCAGACATGGCTTTTTTAAAATACAGCTCTCAGAGTGCTTTTATGAACTTTCAAAGGCTATTTGGTAGACTAGATAAGATGAAAAGACCTTGATGTGTCAGGCTAACTTCAGTATGTCTTACAAACTTTAATGATTCTAAACCTAATCATAATTGAAGCCCAGGACCAGTTCAGTAATTCACCCTTGCTCTGCACCACACCTTCTGTATAGTCTTTCTTTTTTTGCTGCAGTTCACTCACAAGAACTCTTTCTATTTATGGAGCACTAAGTACTTGAATAGACTTTTAGCATATGGATCATATCTATGCAGTGTTGAAACACTGCCAGTCTTGAAAATAGCGAGGTTTTGGAGCCTTATTTTGTGTTATTAAATTTCTGAGGATCAGATAACTATTTTGTTTCTTATGTTTTGTGTGAGCGTGTGTGTAAGCTTAGATTAGGGTATTAATGTATATTTTTTAAAAGACTGTGCTAAATGGACATATAGCTGCAGCTGTTTATGCAGTAATTGTTACGGTACTTTAAAACTCTTATAATCCAGGAGGAGGAAGTACTTGAGAGTCAAAGCTAGGAAATATTGCAGCTAACAATGCAGTTTTTTGTGGGAAAGATTCATTTATACTCAATCATTTTATTTATGTTTTGCATTGAGATAATATGTTAGTCATTGTGTTATATGAGGTTAACCAATATTTGGAGATAAAATTATACCTAAGTGGTCATGGTAGTTGTGGGAAATGTAATTGCGTTGGGCTGAATTTTTGTTCAAGTATTCTCATCTGCTGATCATAAATATTATGACATTTTGAAGAAGTGCTCTTAAGACTAAAAAAAAAAAAAAATCAGTATATGCAAAAATGTGAAGATGTCCCTGTTAGTTTGAGCAGTTGGGCTGTATCAGACTGTGAACTTGGGGCTGAGGAACTGTGGTGCTGCAGATGGTGATTTCCAGGAGGTGACAGGTGTTTGTGGAGTGGAAGCCACTGCAGGTAAATCCAATAGGATCTGATGGTTGGTGCTAGAAAGTAAGCCCACAGAAAGGCTATTCCTCATCAAAGATCTAACGGATGATGTGATATCCCTAACAAATTTAGAATGAAACATCATGAGTTTTGAGGCATTTAAAATTACTCTACATTCTGTGGGCGCATTGACTTCACAGGGGCAACCGATAATTTGTTCCTATACAATAATAGTAGAGTCTTCTTTTACTGAGCTTTCAGGTTTGATACTTCCCTCCCCAGAATCGATGCAATAAGAATTCTGTAAAAGCCAACATTTTCAAATGCATTCAAGGTTTTATGCTTTCTCAAGAACTGCAGGCTGAATCTTGGGACCTCATCAGATATTTGTTCTGTGAAACCTGTGACTTAGAATAAAGATGATTTTTACATAAACCTGAAGTGTAGAAATGATGATAAATGTGATTTTTAGAGTGAGCAATGAGCAAATAGCAATCTGTTTTTTGGTCACAAGTTTTAACCAGGCATCAGCATGGTTGGAATGTTGCTTGTGGTTGAGAAATTATCATAGAAGGCTGTCACTCAAAACAGGACTTTGAAGAGTCGATTGAAACCCTGTAGATACTAGGGATCTCTCACCAATGGGTAGTTGTTTTCTTATAATCAGAAAGTGCAGTTTAAAATCTACATTAATACATTCAGACTAAACCTTTGAATATTGTAGCCCACTGCCAGTTAACTGTAAGACTCATTTCTAGTCAGTGTGTTAAAATACATGAAAGAGAATTGTTAGTATGTCTAGTAAAATACCTGTTTCCATTATCTTTGCTCTTTCTACGTACGTGTTTTAAGAGAGAAATTCTTACTCTGTGTATTTTGGTGTCAACAGTTTCCACTCTTAAATGATGGACAACAAGTTAACAACATAAAATGGGTGTTGACAGTTCTTGAAAACGAAATAATGTTTGATATAACCTCAAGTTTCTCTCTGAACTTTGACCAAACAATAGAAAACCTGAAAAAGGAGGGGCCCTGTGCTGTCAAGCACAGAATTGCACAGGAAAAAAAATTAATCTAAATAGTGAGGGAGAAATCTGGGTTCTCTTGCATGATATTTAGCAGCAATGGTAAGAAAAGGGATGTTTCTTTCTTTGTGTAATGTGCAGTAGTTACAATAAACACAAGATTTCCAAATCTCAGAGGACTCTCTTGACAGTTGCTTGATAACAGCTTTTTTCACTCCATAGTTTTGACAGTTTGTATGTGTTGCCATATCTAGTGTAAACTAAAACATCACTGTCATTCTGTTTTTCTTTCTTATGTGGCTTCCTTCTCTTTATTTTTTTCTGTCTTTAGCATAATGAAAAACATGGGCTTTTAATTTGTTGACTTAAGTAAGACAAGTTGTGTGTGGAGAGTGGCATGTGTTTGAGTTTTGAAATATTCAGATTGAATAGGGGGGGTTGCCTTCTTTTTTTTCATTTAGACTTTTTTTTCTGAAAAAAATGTATGTGTTTATGTCATAATTTTGACCTGACCTGTCAGCATGTACCAGTCAGTACCTGTGAGCGTGAGTGTATGGGCAATATGAAAACACAGGATACTTCTGCTTTCACAGTGACATTGCACATTTTTGTTGTAGTTTTCCTTTTTTATTCACACAGAGGTCCACAGAGCTGCAGCACTTGTGTTAGCATCTCCTCCCAACCTAATGTGCCCTTGTTTTCTTTCTCTCCCATGTTTCTGAATTATGTTGATGATAATATTGGAGTAATGCACCATTTTAGAAGGGCTACTGGAAGGTGAATCTTGCAGAGAGGGACTCGAGGGGTGCCTCCTTAGGAGAGCCCTGTCAGCTCCAGGGGTACTCTGGTTTCTGCAGCTGTTTTGGTTTACCACAATTAGATTATATATCCCTAGGTAAAGGATAGCTTTATTTAATCTTTTGGAGGGTGGGGGGTGCTGTCCACTCTTTCTAAGGTTATTTTGTCATCAAACCAAATTTGCTTTAGCACAGCAAAGTGCCCGGTGTCGTCATCTGGCATGTTACAGACAAATTCCAATTACTTTTCTACTTCAAGCTATTGTTAAACACTACGAGCTAGCTGACAGTAAAATTATAAATACAGGTGTTGTCACACTACACTATAATCAGAATTTTAATTTGAATTTTCATTTGTAAAGCCTTTTTTTAACATGAAAATGGGAATAGAATTAGTTTTATTGACAGTAAAAAGACATTTTGAAAGCTTACTAAATCATTACCTGTATTTAGTTGCGGGGAAAAATTGTATATGTCTGTATAAAAAGAAGAGTTTTATTATCACATATTTACTCATTATATTTAGTGGTAAATAAAACTAGGAAGATGTGTTTGACAAATGATTGACGTAGCTCAGTACGTTTTCACTTCATCAGAACCATAGACAGACATAAATATATATTTGCTTTTGTTTTGTTCTGATATTACTAATGCAAGCCTGCGATAAAATCTTCAAGCAAATTAAGTAGAGCCTGTTGAGTCTGCATGCAGTGCTAAACTTTTTATTTTGCAATTTTCTCTTCTTACACAGATTCATCATTCTTTGCTTTCTTTCTTCCCTTTTTTTTTTTTTTTTCTCCTTTTTCTTCGCTTGGTCGTTGGAGTGGTTCCCCCTTCTGAAGACCCTTTTTTTTTTTTCCTCGAGGCATTTAGTGTCGTGTCTGCCAGATTTCAGTGATGAGCAGCGAATTGCTTTTAAAGTGGGCATTATGCCAGTTCAGCAGCACAATGGAAAACCAATCTTCCACCATTCTACTTTTGATGCTGTTATTGTAGCATTTTAGATAACTGCTGCCACAAAAAAAGATGTGCTCAATTGCTACCAGTTAGTCAAGTTAAATCCAGAGTAGCATTAAAATTACTCTGAAAACTGTTTGTCAGAGGTCATGTGTTGTCTGTGGCTACAGCGCATAGGATAGATGTTCTGTGCTGTGTGGGGTTTTTTCTTTTTGTGTTATTATTACTGTGACTGACCAGCTCTCTAAATAGCCCTTCACTACCTGTTTACTTATTGTCTTCACCTCACTGCTGAAAATATGTGTCGAACAGAAATGTTGAAAAGTTTCTGTAAAGTGCTGGAAATAGCAGGGGAGTGAGTTGTTCAGGGTGCTACAGTTTGTACAGTGTGAAAGAAAAAAAAACTAAAAAGAGGGGGTAGAGCAAGAACATAATTCTCTGGTTTCTGTAGCAAGATTACTGTTTTCATCTTTTTATCTTCACTTTTCAACCACTGAGTTCACTTTTCTATTTTTTTTTAATAGCACAAACGGAATTTATCCGCTTTCCCACTCTCTTCCCCTTCAACTCCTCCTCTTCCTCTTTATTCTGCTGGCTTTGCTTGTGAATGAAAGGGTCTGTTACTACCGCTGTAGGACAGATGGCAGTTGTGGAGTGGGGATTATAGCACTAGGTGACTTTTAAATCAGTTGTTTTCCAATAAAACACAAACAGGAAGATTATTTCTGGGTGGTGGGAATTAAAAGATCAAGGATATTTTACTAGCTTCTGACCAAGATTTCGTTTTATGAATAATATAATACCTATGCAACCTGAATACTTGTTTCATTTGCTTGCATCCCTGGTAAATGTATGTTATGCTTTATTATGTTCTGGTCATTTTTAACAGGGAAGCACCATTTTTAACAGGTAGCACCACTGTGGAGTGTAGGACCACAGATAACAGCCGTGGGCAATTCCTGTGGGGCAGTGAAAGAGCTGGTTAAGCTGTGAATTTCCACCTTGCTCTTAGGCATCTAAGTGCCATACACGGGTTTCAAAAGACTTAATATTTGTAGCCTGATAAGTGCGTTGGCACTGCAGAGGTCCATGGTGAAGGTTGGGTAATTCATTTAGGCATTAGGTAGGCAGCACAGTAGTATATCTTTGAAAATCTTCCCCTTAATCCTCAAGTTTCTCTGTGGGACAGGGATGGTGTCTGTCTCACCTTCTAATATAATTCACTAATATTTGTAAAGTTCTTCAAAATCTCCCAATAGGTGGCAGTGTGGAAGTGCACAGTTGTCCCAGTTAGGCTTTTTTCTCAAAGATGGGCATTTCCTTACTGGTTTGGTTGAATTCCAGCCATTGAGGGTTTGCTGCTTTAATAGTAGAAATGTTATGGACTCTTATATTCCTGTTCAGGGAGCCTCACAGTGATGCAGGTGGATCACGTATAGTTGTTCCTGTGAACACTGATATCTGTGAGTCGGTGGAACTGTTTTCTCCAACATTTTTTATCAGAGCTGTGTGCATGCTGGGTAAATACCTTGTGAAAGAGAATACCTTTAAATGGCTGTTACAGGGACAAAATGACTGGAAAAGTGAAGAAGGGTGCTTGTTCACAGAGTTCAGGGGGAAAAAGCAGTACCGTCTCCCTCAGGGAAGTAAAACTATGAACACCAGGCAATATGATTGAAAGTGCAAAGAACCTAAGTGATACTGACACACACCCCATTTATTATGTTGGTAACCTAAATAACAGTGATTTTAAAAGCAAGGTGAGCAGTTGACGAGTTCTCAAGACAAAAATGGGAATGTAACTCCATGAGAAACACTTAATACATAAGGTAATCACAACTATATCTAAATTTAAGAGGTCTTTTTTTTTTTCCATTTGGTTTTGGTTTTCTTTCGTTTTTAAACTAGAATTTCAGTTTTGCAGGGGTTATTGGACAGATTTCTTTGTTTCTTGATCACACATTGACGGACTTGTCTATGATGGAACTTGCAGAATTCAACTACGTGCATTTACATGTCTCTGTACATAAATGCTTTCTCAGAAAGACTTGTAGAAAATGTGTGCACCAAAGCCAAGACTTACATGTAGCTAGTGCAGAAAACCAGCTAGATAAATTAAGAACAAAAGGAAAAAAAACACCTGGATTTGGTCACGATATATTTCTGCATTTCATACTTTTGTTGATGGGAAAGAAACTTGAATCCACTGGGGTAGTGTTTTTTAATTATTTTTATGCATAGCACACACATTCTTTCTCTCTTCTTGGCCTATATTTTGGAGATACAACATGAAAAATCGTCACATGCACTCGGTTAGATGCTGCAGAATTCCTCACTAAAGAGCCACCTACAGGAAAAAATACAGGAAGCGTACTCAGTGCAGCAGTTCCAGAGCTAATATCCTTTGCAGCCAAGGAAGAGGGAGGGAACTGACTCTTGAATGGAACAAAAAAAATTTTTTCACAGATCTCAGTCTTATTATTCAGTTTGCCAGAAAATATTTAATGTAAGGCAAGCTTTCTAGGAAGAAAGTATAAAAGTAAGGATCAAGATGCCTATGAAGTGCTTAAAAATATTTTTTAAAAAGGCTGTTTTAGGCTGTGAAATCAGCTATTTGGTTTTTTTAAGAAGGAAAATTAATTGGGGTGACTATTAGGGCTCCTTGAGGAGAAAACATTTAAGTTGAACTGAACACAGTTTAAATAAGGACTAGTTAAGCTGGAACTTGACCCTCATCCACTTCTTTTCAGTTGGAGTGATACACCAAAGAATAGCTTATAACAAGATACTGGCTTTATATTGAAGACAACCATTTATAAGTATATACAAATGTCATCACCTTTGAATTTTCAGCCTTAAGTATATGTACTTTTAATAATATTAATGGAGTGATTTGAAATTTTGAAAGCACATGCTTTTCAGTGTAAGTGGTCTGTATAGATTCATCTGCAAGAAGTTCCAGATCACCTTTCTCTGGCAAATTGCTTCTCTGCCTAGTCATTTTTGTCTTAGTGTCCAAGATTGAACCCTTGAGGGCAGGCAACAAAATGTACAAAATGGTTTTCAGAGCCTCTTTAAAAACTCCTCTTCTGTGAAGAAGCCTACATGTATTTTGAAAGTATTACAAGCATTTCAACTCTTACTCACTTCACTTTATCTCTATTTTTTTATTTAAGCTCTTCAATTTCAAAGTTGAGAACGTCTATTAAAATCAAGTTAAAGTGTAAATCTGAGGGTTAGACAACTTAGAAATGAGGAAAATTAAGATTGAGTTAAATTTCTATTCCATGACATAACTGCTTTATGCTCATACATGGCAGTTGTTTAAGTGTAAGCTGTTTCTTAACTGCTGGTGGTAATCCAGTTACTTCTGGTAGTTTGTTCAGGATTATCTGGTTTGATGGGCTGTTGGGTTCTGTACCGCTTCTAACTGCTGGATCACACTAGAAAAATACAGAAGTATAGTTAAATAGATATTTAAAAAAAAGAAAAAAAAAGACCAGAACTTGTACATTCTGTTGAAGAGTTAGGTGTTTGGGTTCTTTTACAAAAAAAAAAAAAAAGCTGTGAGAGCAGTATTTGCTGCTCTGATAAAGAAGTTTGTTTCAATCTGTCTATCCATGTAAATATTTAAATATTTTGGTTTAGTGCCTTTAGCACTACATTAAATTTAACTACAGAAAGAAAACCAGAAAATTCTTTGCAGGGCCACTGGATAAGCTAAAACTGTGGAAGACTGCGATCAGAATTTGGCCCTAAAGGCAGTGCTTGAAAAACCTAAATCTAGGAAAAATATGAATTTGTGTGCATTATGCAGCTATGGTTTGTGCTGTGTGTAGGATGGATCTGATTCTCATAGCCTGTCTGGCTATGTCAGATGCATTATACATACATATATACTCGATTTAAAACCCTTTAGATTGCCTGGATACATTATGTACAGGAGAATCTCTCACTTGGTGCTACAGTATTTCTGTGTGGCATAGATCTGACATGCTAAGGTTTTTAAACTATGTATTCCTGAAAAAACCCTGATCACAATTAAAACAAATTATGAAGTCCCAGGATGCTGTAGGTTAATCCTCTATTTTTGTAATATGGGCGTTTCCTGCTTCAAGGGGTGTTGGTAATATTTTATAAAGTTTCAGGTCATTTTGGAGCTGTAGCCAATACAAAATTTTCTGAATGCCTGGTTACCTTAAATCAGTATTTCATGCTCAATGAGGACATTTGACCAGATC